>NW_008360312.1:197510-263974 GCF_000622305.1 Nannospalax galili
CAGACTGTATTACATGTCTATGGTAAAACAGAAACTGCAAGGCTATAAAGAAAACAATAAAGACGTTGCTTGGCTATGTTAAGAATAATTTAATCATTGAACTTTGTACTTTTCTTTTACTGTGATTATTGAAAATACTGAGAAATATTGTGTAAATGCATGGTTTGATTTATGGTCTGATGCTTTACTGCTATTGTAAGCTTTCTAATTATAAATAAAGGTTGTAGAAGGCTGCTTCCAGTAGAGAAAAAGAAAAAGAGAAGTAAAAGACATTCGGGCTGACCTCCCCCAAGAGCGTCAGTCAACAGCCTCTACCGAGAACTGCAATTGTGGTTTCTGGTATAGTCATTTCTACCGCCGCAGTTACCTTCACCCCTTCAGGCCCCGGACTCACCTGGAGCTGGACTCCAGCAAGAGGGATGCTTTTGGAAGCCCTTGTCAAGAAATTTCAATGGACTCTCATATGAATATGTGAATATGTGAAAATTGCCCTGTTCTGACTTTTTTCTAGTTCTCTGGCTAGAACTTGTAATGCTAATTACTCTTGCCTTTACTTCTCCTTCACATCTCCTATTCAGGATCCAAGGACTTTCTTTTCCTCCTCAAGTGAAGAGTTATGCAGTTTGGGAGTCTTTTAGATAGACCCACTAAAGGGGTACTCCAATTGCCTTGCCCTGCATTCCTGTTCAGCATGGAAGAAGCCAGAGCAGTCTGCTTCCCGATTCCCTATTGGCAATTTGGGTAACCTCTTCAGTGGATGGTGTGATAAGAATAGGAGGTAGGAATTGGCTAGACAGCTAGGGCAAAAAGACCCCAAAGAAAAGTAGCCAGTTTCCTGGCTAAAACTCACAGTGTCCTTGGGCTTCTTAGCAACTTACTCCATTCCAAAGGCCAAAAATATCGAAAATATTTGGGAGCTTTTATCTAATCCTTAAAAGATTTTAGGATTACCTCTTCAGAGGGAGAATGTTAGACTAGCCAAAAGCCCATTAAAAAATAAATAAATAAATCGAAAAAGAAGAAAAAGTACATGAAGTTATCAGAAAAAAGTGATGGGGAGATATGGGAGAGGAAGGAGTGAGCTTGGATTTGATCAAAACACCTTATATGCATGCATGAAATTCTCAATAAATTATTTATTCAAGAAAAATAAAAGAATAGGAGGTAGAAATTGGCTAGGCAGCTAGGGTAAAAAGACCCCAAAGAAAAGTAGCCAGTTTCTTGGCTAAAAGTCAAAATGTCCTTAGGTCTTTGTCCAAAAGTCAAAAATGTTGAAAATATTTGGGAGCTTGTATCTAATCCTTAAACAATTTTAGGATCACCTCTTCAGAGGAGGGAATGTTAGAGTAGCCAAAAGCTCCATAAAAATAAATAAATCAATCAAAGAAGAAAGAGTACATGAAGTTATCAGAAAAAAGTGATGGGGAGTTATGGGAGGAGTTGGAGGGGAGGGAGTGGGCATGGATTTGATCAAAATACCTTATATGCATGTATGAAATTCTTAATAAATTAGTTATTTAAATTTAAAAATTTTGAAGAATGTTTAAGACAATATATAGCTTAAAAGTATTGTCCTATGTAACCAACGGTTTACCTCCATAAACCTATAGAAAGGTTTCAGATTCAAAATAAAGTTATAAACATTAAGAGTCAAAAGTCAGCTCTAGCCAGCATAATCATGATTAGATTTTCTTCTTGTTTATCAAATAACCCTTCAGAGATTGGTAAATGGTTTACTTAGACAACTGTATTTCCTAAATCCAAGCAAGCAGCTTCTAGCACTTCGTAAAATAAGTAAATCTTCTTGGTATGTACTTAACTGGAAGACTTATAATCTTCTAAAATACAGTATCTTTAAAGAGAAAGTGTTAAAGGAATGTTTATGGGGACTGATAGATCATTCTAAATGTAAAGATGTAATAATAAATATTCACCAATATGTCTCCATCATTGTCTTAGGGACTAGGTAATTAGAAATAAAGGCCTAGCCTGGAGATGAATGATAATACTGTTTGTCTTCACTATGATGAATATGTGAGAGAAGTAGGTTAGTGCATTTGCTGTCAAAGTAAGTGCAGAAGCAATTTCAAAGAAGGAAATACTTATTTTGACTCTTGGTTTCAATCCAGGGCCACTTGGCTGTATTGTTCTTGGGCTGTGGTGGGGCTTAGCATGTGGCATAGCAGAGTTCTTTGCTTCATGGTAGATGGGAGCAGAGAGAGCCAGGGAAAGGCAGTCTAGGATGGCATAGGGCACACCCCCAGAGGGGCCCCGCCTTGCAATAATGCCATGAACTTATCAATCTATCAGTGGATTAATCCATTGGTTAAATAAGGGCCCTCATGATTCAACCAGCTCTCTGTGACTGGATCAAGACTTTTGTGAAAGGATGGTAGAACTTGCAGAGAGTCATCAAGTTTAATATATGAAAGAAGCTAGTTGGCAGAAAGACTGGAAACCCCTCCCCACCAGGGCTACATGTAAGGGACAGAGCATATGCAAGAAAAGCCTTTTCTGTACCCATGTGGGAGAAGGTGATGCTTTCTAAATGGCCTGCAAAGGCTCATGACGTTGTGGGCCCCAGGCTCGTCAGAGCCTAAATCCAGCACTGGCTCTGGCCCTTTCTGAGCCTGGAAATTTTTCTATCTTTTAATAAACTATCTTATTTTCTGTTATTATCCATGTGTCTGTTCAAATCATTGTTAAGAAATATAAGAACTTAGAAATTTGGGGCTGGGGAGATGGCTCAGCATTTAAGAACACTGGCTGTTCTTGCAGAACACCTGGGTTCAAATCCCAGTACCCACACGGAAGCTAACTACTGTCCCGTAAGTCCAATTTCAAGGGATCTGACAGCCTCTTCTGTCCTCTGCCGGCATTGCACAGTACAGGTGAACTTACTACATGCAGGCAATACATGCATACACATAGAATAAAACTAATAAATAAATAAATAATTTTTTTTAAAAAAAGAACAGAAATTTTAGCAGTTGCTTTCTAAACTCAGATTGCATGTGTAACACCTGAGGTTTTTTTGGTGGGGGGGGTAGGGGGACATGTCTTATTCAAATTACAATACTCTCCAATGTTGACTCTTAGTTATTCCAGTGGGCATTATGGATATCAAGTAGCCTCTAATACTGAGTCTGGTTTTCTTTATAATTCCTATGTTATGCATTATTTACTTTCCAATTCACATAGGATTCTAATTGAGTTCTTAGGTATTTTGTTATAAACTAATGATATAATAGTCATAAATATAAACTCTTCAATATGACAACCACTGATTAAACAGAAATCTGACTCTTTGGATGTGCAGATGAAAATATTGTGGTGATCTCTCAGAGACTCATACTCCAAAATGCAGTCAGTGCTCCCCACTTCCTGCCCCTCCATCTCCCACTTCCTTCTCAACCTCAATCCCTCTTTTCCCCTCTCCCTCTGTCCATCTCCCTCCATCTTCTCTCTCTTCCCTATCCCTACCCAGTTCCCTGTTACTTCAGCAGATATTAATTTTCAAGATTAAGCACTGACTTCCACCTCCTTCCCATGGATATTTAGGATTAATTTCTACTGTCTTGGGCTCACTTCAGAAAGGATAAGTTACTCACACAATTACATTTATGTTTTAAGAAACCAAATGTATAATCCACTTAATTTGAATCATATGTGTCAGGCAGCATTCTAGAATAGATAGAAATCAATCAGTAAGAAAAAGAGTACCTCCAAAAACATGATGGGGCTCCTGTGTCTGGGATAATAAGATTCTGAAGGACTGAGAGAACAGCTTTCACAAGACAAAGATGGTATTTGGGGCACAAAGCCAGATTCTGCCTAGGGAGGCAGAGCTTGCTTAATTTGTAACCTCTTTACACATAACTACTAAAACCTATGGCCAGTCATCATCTTAAAAATTGAAGGAATCTAAAGCCACATGATAATTTAATGATTAAGCCAAATGCTAATATTTCTGACAAGAAAAGGCCTTGCCAGGAGCTTCAGGATCTGCCTTAGCAAAAAACAAAATGACAACAAATTCAGTGTAAAGGTCTTTCTTAGCTTCGATTCACAATTCCAACATCAAGCTGCCCTCCAAACCTAACAAGCCCAAAGAACTCCAGCCCACAACATGGTGAGGAAGTATTTGTGATTAGAAAATAGAAGGGAGATGAAGAGACAGAGGTGAGCTTAATCAGAGTTCAGCCTTGCCTGTCTTGAATCAGTTGACTGCCTGAAAATTATAGAAAGCTCAGTTGCTGTGCTCAGCTGAGACATAGCTGTCTTCTGCAAAAGTACATTTCTGCATTAAAACATAGGCAGTTCTTTACATTTTAATCTGTGCTGAAGGTCCTAGGGGAAGGACTCCTGTATCCAAAATCAGGTTCATCTGAAGGCTTCCATCACACTGTCTCCTATAAGTAATCTGGGACTTTACAGCTGGCTGGGAAGAGCTTTCTATAGCCCCACCCTTCCTCCTACTATAACTTTCACAGAGGGATCATTGTTTTAAATAAGTTCTATCAACTTCAAATTACTACTGCTATCCTCAAATTCTTCCTAAATCTTTCCAATACCAGTAAGTGTTTTGTTGAGTTTGCCAGGTGTCTGGGGCAGTTCATGCATCTAGCTGTTAGGAGAGGAGATAAGGAATCACTATACTGTTGAGCAGCAAACTCCAAGTTCTAGGAAAAATGTGGAAATGAACTAAGCCACCCCAGCTAACAGGATAAAGGAACCACACACAGAAAAGAGCATTGGAAACCAGGCTGACAGTATTCTGTCTTCACTTTTAGGTTTTAAAAAGTTTCTGAAGAATTGCTACCTTGAGGCAAATTTGAACATGTATTTCTTGGTTTTAAATAGTTCCAAATGGTATCCAGAAATCTTCTCCACAGCAGGTAAACATTCAATAAAGAATGCCTCATCTATATGTGAAAATAGAATTGAATAATAGGCTTCAAAAATTGTCTTTTAATATCCTTAGAATAAATTAAGCACAGGTTATCTTTTTAACATCTATTTTAAATATATTTTCACTGAATTTTTGCATATTTCATACACAACGTCTTAGTCCTCTTTACACCTCTTTCCCCCATGCCCCCCCCGCCACATACCACTGGATTTCATGCATTCTGTCATTTATGTTAAGGCCCTATCTAGTCAAGTTAGTGTCCCCTGATGTCCCTCAATGCAAGTTCATCCACTGGGGTCAGATGATCTTTTAAATGGCATTGTAGATTCTAATTTTATTTGGAGAATTAGTTTATTATTTCTATTGCCACAAACCCAATTTAATTAACCCCTTCCATTCATCAAAAGTTGAACAGAAGAGTGGGAGTACATGCTAACGGTTCAGGACTATGTTTTCAGGGATAACTCAGTACACAGATTCTGCGAAGGGTGTTAGTAAGCTCACCTAATTTAAATAACAATACATTTGTCCCAGGGCAAACTAATGTTTCAGGTAAAACGGTGTTGAGAAGTCCTGAAATCACTAGGGTTTCAGGATCTCCCTGGAGTTAGCGAATAAGTTCCTGGCATCACATTTAGTTCATTTGTTCATTATACATTTTTCATTCAACTATGTGCCAAGTACTAGATACTAAAAACACAAAGATAATTGATATAGGAGGTCTTACCTTTAAGAACATTGGCTAGGTAGAAGAGTCACATTTAGTCCCAATATAACTTTGGGATTGTGGAAAGCTAGTACCATTCTGATTGGTTGACACCTGTGCCTTTCTGATTTTAAAATGCTTTTCAAATCCTCTTCCTTCTCTGTGGCTGCAATTCTAAAGTTGAGGAACATGGAAAACATTTACAAAGTTGGCCCTGAGCAAGGTCATCTTAGGGAGAATCCAGCAAGGACCAATGAGAAGGCTTTGTGGAGAAGATGATGTTGTAGCATTCCTAAGGAATGGGGTTTGTTGGTAAAGAAAGGGATCAGGAAAAGGCACTTGCAGGAATAAGAAAAGTCAGGGCAGAACTAGAATTACCAGGGAATACTCTTTCTTATCGAATACTATTTGGTGGCAACTCAAGATGTGTCATTAAACACAGTATATCAAATTCATTTAGATGTTAAAAACATTATGAATTCGTTTTGTATTTCTGCAAAAATTCAAATATATCTAGAATCATCATTAAAATAGAGATCGGGGCTGGAGACATAGCTCAGCGGTTAAGAGCACTAACTGCTCTTGCAGAGGACCTGGGTTCGATTCCCAGCACCCACATGGTGGCTACTAACCGTCCTTAACTCCAATTCCAGGGGAATCCAAAGCCCTCTTCTGACCTCCGCGGCATTGCACGAACACATAAAATAAAAATAATAAATAAAATATTTTAAAAAATAAAATAGAGATCAAAGTAGAAAATAACTAAATAACATGAAGTCATATGTGTGAAGTATTTTCAATGAGCCCTCCTCATACTTCCTGAGTAGAGGCTGTTCCTGAGCTCTGAACTGTGATGTTCAAGAGGAATTTTGGGAAGGTCTCTGAACTGGAGATGATAAACCATTAAGTACAGTAATAATAGTAAATTATTCTGTCTCCTTCTAACTGATTTCAATAGTATTTGGAGAGTTTTCCGATGCTTTTGAATTAAGAGAATGATTACAACCCTAAATTTCAGGAACATGAGAAAATGTAAAACAATTCTATTATTTTAAAGTTGAGATGCTGTCAGTCTTCAGGCACATTATTTTAGAAACCCTTGCGTATTTCAAAGCCTAAATGAATGGCTAAAATTTTTTTAGAGCTTGATTTCTTCATTTTAAAATGAATGTGGACTTTTATGTATTTAAAACAAATATGTATATTTGAATATCCATTAGCAACAAATAATTGTTGCATATTATCTTGTTAGTAGAACTAAATTTTATGAGGGGAAAACAAAACCTCTTAAGGTTTACGAATGTTACCGGTTAGAGAACTGAGAACTTCAGGGTTTTAACCTGCCAGGCAGTAAACTGGGAAGCCTATCTACACACAGCGCCTCAATCCTGCCCTCTAGAGGTTGTTCTAAGAATGTCAGAGGATTTCATTGTTTACTGCAGCATATTAAAACTATGAAATCTGTCTCGGTGCCAGATCAAGGCAAGCACATGAAAGTTATCTTGTTACAACCCAGAGAGAATAATTCCAAGCTTCATTCACTTATGATGCGATTCTTAACTCCAACTGACTGGAATGTCTATCTATTCAAGTGCTGCCATTAATATTTTATTTACTCTAGAAAGAATGATAATTCGTCAGTATTGTTTTATTCTTGATGATAAGTGGAAAGACAGTTCTCAGTTTTCCTTAATCTAACATGTAGGACTCATTTCCAATTTTTTGTTTATATTTGTATTTCTACTAGAAGAAATCTCTTAAATAGCCAGCTGACTTTAAAGGTTACGTGACAATGATGGAGATAGACTGATTGAAGGTAGTTTATATGAAACTTTTCATATATTTAGATCCGTGAGTTACCAAAATATAAGTCTACAAAATTTTAGGTGATTAAGGTGACTTGCTCACATACAAGCTGTTATGATGATTAAATAACATAAAGAAGTGTTACTCAGAGCTGATATTCCTTACATTCCGAAGTGTTACTTTGATATACACTTATAAACAGTGTATGATGCTAGCAGTCACATGAGGATCTCTTTTCCAGGAGCTGACTACTAAGGCGCTTCCTGGGTAGATATGTCTGGTTACCCATATTTGAAAAGTCAGAACTTACAACTCCTATGACCAACAATTCCCCGAAGGACTCATTGAGAGGAATTGTTGCAGAACCCACCACACCTTCATCATGAATCTACCAAGTTCCACTTTTCCAAGACATTGAGAATACAAACTCCCACAGTATAACCAAGTTCGTGGGCTGCTCAAGATGTCGTTCAGGCCTACAGCCTTGCCATGGATCACTGTCTCAGCCTGAGGCGGAGGTGGAGCTTCAGGAAAATATGTAGGAATCTCCCAAGAGGCTTGGTGTCTGGAGAGCGGATTGAGTGTAAGCTCCCTGTGGTGACAAGGTAATCACTGGAGTGAAGATTCACCACATGTGCACAGGGAGTCTGTATCAAAATGGTGGCTCAGCAGTCACGTGAAGAAGAAAGCAGCAGCCACTCAATGCAACCAAGATATCACACTGCAACAGCCTTTTCTTGCTACATCACAAAAGGAGGAAAACACAAGGTTGTGTCTTTTTACTTTTCCCATGTGTATCTTTCTTCCTCCGTATATGTTTTAAAATGTTTTTGAGGGGGCACGTGTGGCATAATAACGTGTGTAGGTCAGAGGACAACATGTGGAGGTGAGCTCTCTTCTTCCACCATGTGGGTCCCAGAGATGGAACTCAGGTTGTCAGGACTGGCAGCAAGCACCTTTACCCACTGAAGCATCTTGCCAGCCCGCTCTACCTCATTTTATCTATATTTCCTTCTAGCTTTTTTCTTTCCTTCCTTTCCTCTCTCCTTCTTTCCTCCTTCCTTTTTTCTTTCTTATTTTTCTTCTTTCATCCTGTATAGCCTCTATCCTGTTTGACTAGACAAAGGGAGAGAGAGGGAGATAGGGAAATTAATGAGCAAGAATATGCACTATAAGCCAGGTACCAAGAAGTAGAATAAATCTACATGGTCATTTTCAATTTTATGTATAATTATTTAGCAATTTGTCAAAATATATGGTCAACAGACCTCCTTTGATGTGTCACACCTGTATAATACCACCACTTATATGTCAATGGCTTACAAACAAGGTCGAAAACAAGCGGCAGATACCAGCTATTTTCAGCCCTCTTGTCTTATTCCTGTTCTCCTGCTTCAGCCCAGTTCATCTCTTAATCCTGATTCCAGGCTTCAGTTTCTTTTTTCTTTTTCTTCTTTTTAAAAAAATGTGCTCTTTCCATTTTGCACATGTCATACACACACACACACACACACACACACACACGATCTGTTTGGCCCTTGAATTTTGTCTGTCTTGGATTCCACAACCAGTTTTCATTTTATTCTTATTTATTCTTATTGCTTGACAAGAATGAGAACCTCCAGCTTAACCCCTAACCGTACAATCCATCTGGACTTAACCTTCACATAGAGGCATAAGCACTCCACACAAAAATGTTAGCCCCTTAAATCACACAAATGTGCCTACTTCATAAACCTCTTTCGGAGATCATGATGCAACGAGAATGACAAAAACTAAAGATTGTTGCTAGCCTCCCAATTATTATTCCTAATTTTAAAAGGGAGTGGACTAGAGAGATATCTCAGTGGTTAGGAACACTGGCTGCCCTTGCAGAGGACATGGTGGCTAACAATTGTCCATAACTCCAGTTCCAGAGTATCTGATGCCTTCTCTGGGCTTCTGAGGGCATTGCATGTATAGGTGCACTTGCATGCATGCAGGCAAAATATTCATATACATAAAATAAAAATAATTAAAAGCACATAGGATGCTGAACATGTATGGGTTAAAATAAATGATAACTGTAGGGATAGTATGTTATGACATGGGCAGGGACAAGGTTCCATCACAGCTGCTGAGTCCACTGATGTTCACCGGAATCAGAAACTATTGATAGACAAGTACTGGCCCCTAACTAGAGGGAGTTCTGAAATGATATGGGAAAAATTTTCCTGTCAAATTATAAGATGGCATTGAAATTATTTAGTACATATTAGGTATCAATACATTAAACAATCATGTGAAATAAAGAATTGTTTCAGGGCTGGAGAGATGGCTCAGCAGTTAAGAACACTGATTGTTCTTGCTGAAGACCCAGGTTCAAATCCCAGCACCCACATGGCAGCTAACAACTGTCAATAACTCCAGTGCCAAAGGATCCGATGGCCTCTTCTGTCTTCCACGGGCATTGCACAACACGGGTGCACTTATCCGCATGCAGGTAATACACTCATAGGCATAAAATAAAAATAACAAATAAAATATTTTTTAAAAAAGAATTGTCTTGTATTCTACACAGCTCTTGCAAGTTGTACCTGATATTAACACAAGTGGAAACTTCATTTATAATTAATCTGTGTAAATTTTTCTTATGATAAAGAACATGATGACTAGTGATATATTTATACCATATTGTCTATAAATGCTGTCATGCAAATTAAGGAAGATGTTCTACTTGGTTATATTTGGGATTTTAAAGAGTTTTATTCATCGTTTCATATGAATAGGTTCTAGATAGAACTGTTGTTTATGGTAGCTGAATCGCTACATAGAAAAATACATATCAGACTACTTACTGCTAATATATTTGTGATGATTCTGTGTAAGTACAGTTGTTCATTTTGAGTATCCCTTATCAGTAATACTTCAGACCAGAATTGTTTCCAATTTGCAATATTATAGCTTTTGGAAAATCTTCTTATCCATAACTGGCTGTATTCTAGTGGTGGGACCCAAGTGTAGAGGCAAAATTCAGTTATGTCTTATAAACACTTGAAGCTCATATGCTAAAGGTAAATTTTTATGCAATGTTAGTGCACATGCTTTTCGACCGCGACCTATCATAGAAGCCCAGACACCAAGTGCTTAGTTCTGTTGTGTCAGCACTCAATACATTTCAGATTACAGAGCATTTCAGATGTTCAGATTTCAGATATTCAATCTGCATCACTTCTGATTTTTAAAAAATATTTTATTGAGTTTTTGTGCATTTAATACAATAGATCTTAGTCAAATTTAGACCCCGCTCCCCCACCCACACCCCCCATAGTCTCCCCCACCAGATTTCATGCATTCTATCATATACGTTAAGTCCTTTCTAGTCAAGCATTTATACCCAGATATCCTTTGGTACAAGTTAATTAGACTGGAGTCTAGTCAGCCTATCTAGAGTCGCTCCCTTAAAGGTCAACTTTCCCTCACCCAGCAATAATCAGCCAATAGTTCCTAGACTAGGGTTGGGGCCTACTGACCA
The DNA here is from genome assembly GCF_000622305.1 of Nannospalax galili. Lineage (NCBI taxonomy): Eukaryota > Metazoa > Chordata > Mammalia > Rodentia > Spalacidae > Nannospalax > Nannospalax galili. The sequence goes on from NW_008360312.1 coordinate 208,449, forward strand.
TTTCCTTCATTCTCTGGTGGGTTTTTGTTTGATTGGGTTGGCATAGGTCTTGTGCATATTTCTGCTTTATCTTTGAATACATTTATCTTGATGATTTACATACTAACATAGACATTATTTATTATGAATCTCTTTTCCTTTATCGTCTATATTTTAATATTTTGGTTGCTTTTTTTTTTTTTGGTCTTTTTGAGATAGGGTCTCCCTGCAGCCCCAGTTGTCCTAGAACTTGCTATGTAGACCAAGCTGACATTTAACTCACAGAGATCTGCCTGCCTCTGCCTCCCAAGTGCTGGGATTAAAGGCGTGCACTACCACGCCCAGCTGATTTTTTTAAATTATGACTATAATTTCATCTTTTTAAGTCTCCTACTAAAATTTTAAGGATAGTAAAAAGAGTTGTTGAAAAATATTTTTATAAAAGGACTGTGTGATGTGAATCAATATTAATTATCAGGGCCAGCAAGATGGCTAAGCAGATAAAGATTCTTGTAACTAAGCCTGATGACCTGGCTTTGATCCCAGGGCCTACATGGTGGAAGGAGAGAACCAGCTCTCTAAGTTGTTCTCTGACTTCCACATGTGTGCCATATCATGTGTGTGTGCACGTACACATAAAATAAAAGTAACTTTAAAAGTCTCCATTATTAAAGGAATTATTTATTATTATCTTGACAGGCTGTATAATCACCTAGGAGACAAGCCTCTAGGTACACCTGTGAGGATTTACTTAGATCAGATTAGCCTCTGCTCATGCCAATAAGAGATTATCTTTGTTAGAGTGGCAAGAATGGCTCAGTACAGGGAAACTACTTCTGGTCAAAAGAATAGAATCTCTGACCTGAGTAGTGACCTGATGTTGCAGTTGGGCCATGTCAATTACCTGGCCAAAGGACCACCCCTATGAAAGTGGGCTCACCTTCAGCCATACCAAAGACATAGGCAGAATATATTTTCTTTTTAATGAGATACTGTACTTTCCCTTCCTAGTATTCCAACACCTTAGCACCGACCCTATAAGCCAAGCAGCCATGGGGTTCAGCTGGAACCGTCCACCTTTTTCTGAGTCTCAAAAAGTTACAAGTTTTCATTTCTCTGTCTTGCTTTTGGATTCTAACCAGAACATAAGTATGCTTTTCTGGTACTTAGGGCCCCTTGCTCTTTCCCTAAAGCCCTCCTCCCTGCCATGTGGTGGCCCTCCATCTACTAACTCAAATGAAATGGTTGTTCCCCTTCTCTCCTCCATTCTCCTCTTCTACATAAGTACTGGCAATAACACCTTGCTGCCCTGGGGTTTTTCTTTTAAACTCTAGTAACATTGTTCTTGAGTTTCCAATTGAGTCCATTCTTAAATTCCTTTACTAATAACATTAAAAACTCCAGAAGGGGACTCTGATTTCTCCTATATCATCTTTATTAGGTTAATTTGGGAGAAAAGACCCACTTTAAAGGAAGGCAAAACTATTTCCTGGACTGGGGTCCTAGACTGTATAAAATGGGGCTTGTTGTAACTATTGGCAGCTGATTACTCCTGGGTGATGGGGAGCTGATCTTCTTTAAGGGGAAGATTCTAGATAGACTGACTAGACTCCAGTGGATGAATTTTCACTGAGTGATGTCTGGGTACACTCACTTGACTTGATAGGCCTTAATATATATGACGGAATGCATGAAATCTGTTGGTTAGGGGACTATAAGGGAGTGTGGATGGGGGAGGGGGGTCTAAATTTGATTAATATCTATTTTGTGAAGTGAAAACAAATTCAATAAAAATAAACTAAAAAGGAGAAAGCTATCTGAGCAGCATCATTCAGCATTCTCCGCTCCCTGACCGCAGAGGCAAAGTGACGACCAGCTACTTCACGCTCCTGCCACCAGGATTTCCCTATCATGATGCAAACCCTTCCTTAAGTCGCTTTTGCCGGGGTATTTTATCACAGCAATAGAAAAGTAACAAGGATATGGGTCTTCATGGTTGAGAATCGCGGATTTGATTTTATCTTATAGTTTCAAAGCCAACTCAAAGTCATAAGAAGTTGATTTTTACCAGCTCTTGGGAAATAAAATCAAATGAATTTATGCAGAATATTTATTCTTTGTCAAGCATGGCAAAGAATGTATCCTAAATAGACAAAGAAATTTCAAGGAATGATGTTTTAAATTATCCAAAATTCATTTTTTCAAAAAAATTTTGCTGAATCCAAGTATTCTTTTTGTCTACAAGTGTGTCTGTGTGTGTCTATGTGTGTGTGTTCTGCATTTGACACACACACAAATTTTGGGAAAGCTCAGAATTTATTAAGCCCATTCTTAAGGGAGATACAACCAATTAAAATGTTTAAGTTGCTTCAGAAGTCAAAATTTACACTCAGATTATTCATATGTCCTTGAGTGTGTTTTCTCCGTACTCACAGTGCTCACAGCAAAATCCAGGATGACATCAACAATCCACACCAAGGACTCCAAGATCAAGTGAAGCTTGTATCACAGACCACAGTGATGAGTATAGATAACAAATTGGAGAAAAATTTTACTTGTCATAGTAACCTGTTCTATATCCTGAGAAGAAGATGGCATATCTAGGACAAAACCACAAAGGCTGAGAAAGCGCACTCTAAGGCATAGTGACATGGGTGTTGTACATGGGTAATGGTAGAACCTGTCATGTAAATAAAGCGATAATAGTGTTAATCTCCTCATAAAGCTATCTCACAAGTAAAAACTAGGGAAACAGAAATTTTGTTAATCGCTAGTCTTCTAAAGCCCTGAAGGAGTTTGTTCTCACAAAAGACAGCACACAGTGTGGGGTGGATGTGGTTTACCTTAGTAACAAGCCTCTGGACTAATCGCCTCTCTCTTCTATTTGTTATAGTTGTTCTCTGAATTGAGAGGAACGTTTCAATAATCAGCTCTATACTTATGTTTTTGCCAAGTTTGTATAGATTATCCAATTAAAATTTAGTATCATCATTATCTGCAAGTGGCTTTTCAAATAACCATTAATTAAATAAATTAGTTATTTTATTTTAATGAAGTGAAGCAAAGAAAAACATGTTCCAAAGGAAGTTTTTAATTACTATATTTCTTTTCCAAGTTGTAAGACATTAGCATTCACATCCTGCCTCTGCTCTGTAGCTAGATATCACTGTGTCATTAGGAGAAGGAAATTATGACTAGCACTGAACAATAGACGCATTGCCTAGAAAAATGAGTGTTTATCTCATTAAAGCTTTCAAAATGACTTCTGAGATGATGATATATTATTTTACATTCTATGAATATAAAGAGACAACTGTAACTATAGTTACCAAGTACACCAGGACCTCTACTTTTCAGAATAGCCTCAAGACTATTTATTCAAGGAATTTGTCATGTGAACGCAGTTTGGGGCAGGAGGTGAGAAAGAAAATTTAAATTCACCTGTCACAAACACTTTACTACGCACTTTCATTATCAACATTTTTTTCACGAAACACTTTTATTTCAAAAATAAACTTTTAGCAGTATCCTTCTTTGAGTTGTCTATGACAAAAACCAGTAGAGAATCTGTATCCTGGCATAAATATTATTTAATTTAGTCTCGTGAATGGTCTCAAATATTTTTTAAATATATTACTTATTATTTTTAAATTTTGTGTGTATGCGTATTGCCTACATGTATGTAAGTATACCCGTGTCATGCAATGCTCATGGAGGTCAGGAGAGGGCATTGAATCCCCTGGAACTAGAGTTATGGATGGTTGTTAGCCACCATGTGGGTGCTGGGAATCAAACCTAAGTCCTCTGCAAGAGCAGTCAGTGCTCTTAACTGCTGGGCCATCTCTCCAAATTTAAATATTTTTTAGACAAAAGAGGGAACTCCTTTTGCTTAAAGATAAATTAGAATACCCGACTTCACCTAGCCTCAGAAAACACTCCATCTGCTTTCTCCACAGAGATGCAGAATTCTAGTGTGATAGGTAACTTCTGGAAAGAATGATATGTATCTCTAGTGCTGGGCTAAGTTGTATTTATTCTCCATATTGGTACTTAATATCTTTGACTTATTTACAATGTATAAGAAAATAGGTTCTAAAATCAGGTATGTGGACTTAAATATTGGATCGTTTCTTTACTAGATTTGTGAGCGTAACTTGGTTATATAATATCCCTTAAATTTTCTTTCCATATGATCAAAATAGAGAAAACAGCAGTATCTTCCTCATAGTTTAGTTCTGACGTTTAAATGAAGTCATTCAGGTAGAGGACAGAAGACCAGCAAGCAAGTGTAGGAAAAATATTAAGCATTCAAAAATGCTAGGTATTATTATTATTGCTGTTGTTGCTGTTACACTTGTTCATCACAGCATTCAGAAGTCAAAATTAAATTAAGAAGAAGGTGTTCATGCGTCTTAGTGAAGTAGAAGTGTCAGCTTCCCCCGCTTCTGGAGTTGTCTTCTCTGGGGCATGTGGCAAGTGGTGGGTGTGGTCCAAGTTGCCCCCTTTGCATTCCTTGTGTGTGTCCTTCGTTTCCCTCGCTTCACAGAGCCTGCTCTCTTTGATGCAGCATTGCTCCTTACGATGAATTGCAATGCTAACTCTTATGATGTTAAAGCCTTCCAGAAATAGAGACATTTAAAGAAAGTAGAACACTGGATAAAATATACAAATCACATGATAAACAAAAGGGTGCCTACAGTCCACAGAAAATAAAAAATTTCCCCCATATATCACCCCTTTATAGTGTCAATTCAATTGCTTTCCTTGCTTTTCTGCCTGTCTCCCTCTCCCTTGAGAACGTCTCTCACATCCTTGAACAGCCAGTGTCCACCACCCTTTAGAGAAATAAGACCTAGCCTTATCCCCAGGGGTCGCCTCTTCTGCAATCCTCTCCTTTCTCTTTCCGATGTGATTCATAGGATATAACATAATTAGGACACTTTTTACAAAGCCTGAGCAATTCAATTTAGAATTGTACCCGGAGTGGTTATGCGTAGTCAACAGAGAAATCTGGGTTGGTTTGTCATTGTAAGGCTTAGTATCTTTTAGGCTTTCTCTGTTGGTGTTTGGAGAAGATAATCTCTCTCTTTCTTCCAAGATAGTCAACAAGAAATAATTTTCAAACAAGCAATCAAGCAAACACATACACACACACACACACACACACACACACACACACACACAAGGTTCAATGTGAAAGAAAGCATCAGTGGCAATGCAATAGTTAAGACAGTATCTTCCTAGAAAAGTACAAATTGTGTAACCCACCAAGATGATGCCTGTTATGTAATTATTCACAGAGGCTTCAGTTCCTCTGTTCATCTGTTTGGGGCACATGGCTTACAATGGCAACTTCAGGTTCCTCATTCTCCGTGTGGAGAACTTCAGTGATCACCCTGCCTAGCTGAGAGCTTCAGGGTACCCAAGAAACTATGTCCTGGGCTGCTGTTGCTCCTCCCACAGGGGCCCACAGAAATCTGTTTATAGAAAGGCTCTCACCTTTGTGGCCAAATTACTGGGTTACTCTATTAGATGCAGTGAATTTCAGTTGGTTATTTTTCATTCTTCTAGATTATCTAAAAGAAAGATTTATAAAAGATTTCTAAAGGAAAGATTTTCTAGTGTAAATAATTGTAGTCATAACCTAGATGCTCCTTAATTATTGGTATTGTTAGAGAAATACACATTCAGAAATCAGTCAAATATATTTGCCCTTTTTAATGATCACTAGTACAATAGAAAGAGTATATATTTAAGTTACTAAAGAAAAATAATGAAATAAACATGCAATCAGACAAAAGTTAAGGCAAGAAAAGAATATGACAAAGAAAGCAGAAGAAAATATAGACAGGACTTCTGTTTCAGGATGTGGCAGAGCATCTAGCACAAGTACAGATGCCACTCATGTTCAAAATGTATAAACCGGGACACCATGCCTGAGGTATTAACAGGCAGTATTGTACTCTGATTCTCCAGAGAATAAAACACACAAGGTGAGCCTCATGAAGGGCCTGGCTTTCTGCCTGGAGATACATCTCTGCTGTAGCTCTAGGAGGTGGTTTCTCCACATAGAGGAGGCTAAGAGTAAAATGTCAGGTTTCTGGTATTGTGAAATTTAGACAAAAGCTGCCACTTTGGTAGAGGACAGGCAGAAAGTTGCTCAGATATTAAACATGGGTTATTGGGTTTGGCTGCATATGCACAAGATGAGGCTTTGACAAGGAGGCCTGAACAATAATGTCAGGAAAATAGGGACAGAATTCATTGAGATTTCTCATCCAGCCAGATTAGAAGTATCTTGCTGACAATCTCAAGCATTCTGCTGCAATATCATAAAAGCCAATGTAGTAAGGATCATAGCTTAGAAAAAAAGTCATGTCCCAAGATTGAGATCAAACTCAAAGTTGAACGCACCTAACAAGGAATAAGCCTGTCACCATGTGTGCAAATAAATGTCAGAGATGCTATTTGAACCCAAATATTTCTGACCCTAGACCTAGTGCTTCCAAACACTCTGTTTCCATTGTAGTGGGACACCAGCCTTCAAAGGGGCATAGCCACCAGAAGTATGGGTTAGACAGGCCCCATGACAGATGATCACCACAAATTATATAGAATCATCAGAGATCAATATTAGACAGTCTGTCAAAACAGAAAAATGATTAAGAACATAAAACAGGGTTAGGATTTAATCAGCATAATAATGATGATACGATAAATGAACAGTGGCAAGTAATCCTCACCAATATGTAGGTAAATCTACGTGGCACATATACCTCAGAGTCTGAAAAGGAGAAGTCCTAGTAGTGACTTCTGTGGTAATAACTCAAAACCTGAGTAGAAAATCGTTAATACACAATGGTTTCTTTCTTCTTTGTGTACAGAGTGGCTGAAGTTTTGGTGATCTAGACCAAGGCTAGGTAGGTATAGTTCTGTCATATGGTGTGTTTCCAGGTCTCCTCCACATGTTTGTCATCATCTCAGAGATAATAGCTACAGGAGAGTTTATTCTTCTCAAAAAGAGAGGCAAGAGTGCAAGAGGGAAATCTTCAAGGAGGACAGTGTTCAGTGTACAGGTGCATCAGGGCACCCGGCTCAGCTCATGTCCACTGACATCCCATAAGCGAAGAAGTCAGAAGGCCAAACCCAAAGTCAAAGTTTGCAAACACCACACCCTCAACATGAGGTGTGAACTATGGCATTAATTCGGGGTAATCGAGAAATGGAGGCAATAATTAAAACATTTATGAGTGAGGAAAATTCTTCAAATTGTAATTTAAATGCTTAATTTGCTCTAAATTCACAGATAACAAGAAGTATTAGAGTTCATAGGATATAGGAATGGTTTCTTCCATCATAATACTTTGATTTATTAATTGATTAATTTACCAACAATGGGAGAAAGTAACAGGTAGATTAGTCAGCAGAACATCTATTTGCCCAAGATTTATCTACATGACATACCGTAGTTAAAAGTACCAGACTGGTGGAACTAACCTCCTTGATGTTTAACAGACATACTTTGAGGCCTATAATAATTTTTTCAGAGGAACGTAAAGGACAGTTTTTGCTCCTCGCCCTCCTAGATACACTAGTTCCAGGGGACTATGAGCATCTTGCAAAATGTCCTGTAATTGTGGTGGGTCACCTGTCCTCTTGATCAAGGAGGCCAAGGAGACCCCACCATATGGATTTGAACCAGTGTCCAGTTTACAAAGAGGAAGGTCAACACAGAGGAATCATTTCCTCCATGCTTCCAAGTGAAGCCAACCATGGTAGAGCAGGACCTTTGACTTATCTTCACATAGGCAGAACTTGTAAAAGAAAGAAGCCAGGGCCTCCTCCCAAGCCCATGTGACCCCTGAGGAACAGATCCTCAAATGGCCTTAAGAGTAAAAATAAATTGGTTTATCTGGGCCAACTGTATGGCCTTAAACACCCAAAAGGAAAGTATAACCAAAGGTTAAAGGGGCCAATATAATTTTTTAAGCATCCATATGTATAGCTAAAGGCTACATAACAAGCAACAATGCCAGATAGGAGATACCTTCTTTTGAGTTGTTGGCCAGGGTGGCAAAAGGGACTCCCAGATAGTCACCCAGCAGAGAACTGGGATAAGAACAGCAGACTCCAATCTTATCTAAAGGAATATTGACAACTGATTGCTGCTAGATGAGGAATAGCTGACCTTCCTAAAACAAAGACCTCTAGATAGGCTGACTAGATTCACCAGATGGACAAGCTAGATAGGCTGACTAGATTCACCAGAAGGGCAAGCAGTGGGGAATGGATCTGCGTGCTGACAACACAGCAGACAGTAGCAGGGATATCAGAGTATAAGGGCAAGGGCTCTAGTGGGGGGAGGGAGGCTATGGGAGGGTGCCATCTGTGAAGTGGGTGTATAGTTGAATAAGGTGGTTTGGGATGTTCTGTGTGATACACAAACATACACACACACACACACACAAATTCAACGAATTTTCAAAAAATATATTTGAGGAGGAAGCATGGAAATTTACATCTTGCTAATTAGTAGAGTTGATAAACATTACCACTGAAATCTATCCAATGACTTTATAGACATACACAGGTGCCAAGGATCCTAGTGCAACTGATTATGACTAGTAATAATCAGATACATACAGATTAGAGATGCATGCACCAACATCTCAGCGTTACTAGCAAAAACAATGAGTCTTTCCGCAAGGAACAATATATTCAAAAATGAAATGGAGATCTGTTTTAAGCTTAAAAACTCATTCAGTTTTATGTATTACAGGGCTTATACTGAGTTCAATATTGTATAACTGTATTAATTCAACTGTGAACCTAGAAACTTGCACCCACTTGTGAAAGAGTTGTACTCTTGCTCTGGAGTCTGTTACTGAATATGTTAAAGCGGTAATGAAATGCTTCTTCTAATCCTGTAGTTATTAAAAATTAAAATTTATATTTAAAATATTTAGGTTCATGAACACATTAACCACTTATATTCCATTTTGTTGGAAAAGAAACAGCGAACATGTGTTTATATCCCCTATTTCTTCCCTGGATGTTACACAAATATATTTGTGACTGCCAGTTTCTTACACAAGATATTCAATAAATTACTTTTCTTTACAGTCAAGATGGAGTAAGAATGAGGCCTGAGGATGGTAACGATTTACATTACGGAAACATAGCTTCCACAAGAACTCAGCAGGCAATCTCCATTCTGTGTACAGTACCCACAGAATAACCTTTCAATGTTAACCAAACAGAGCAGTTCAGTGATGCTAGTTTACCATTTCTACACCATGTTTCCTTCTGGGCTATATTTCATCCAATTCCACTTGTATAAGGACAGTCTTTTATTGCACAGAATCCTTTATCAGTACACAGACTTAAAAACTCCACATTCTTTTTAAGATAGTGGCTTGTCTAAGGCCTGATTTACCCAGAGTTTGCACTGTATTCATTTTTTAAGCTACAAGACTCTTTAAGACCGCAAGACATACAGGAAGGAGTTTGAAGAGAAGAGGGATATGGGAACAAATCTTGTGCCAGAGGACTGACATCAGCTAACATAGTCTTTAGGCAGACGGTAAAATTTCAACTTCTTAAAGTAGAATTTGAGCTTTCTAAACACTCAAGGTACAATTTAGCTCAAAAGAAATTTACAGTTTGGAAAAACAAAGACGTAAGGGCATTCATTGTATTCTGTCTCTTTACTTGGAAACCAAGGCAAATATTTATGAACTCCAAACACAAAAGATAAATCAGTTTTGATATTTAGAGTTCTATTACTAAAAGGAGCTGGAAACTACATGTGAATCATGGTTTTCTTACTTTCTTTGACTGATTCATTCATCTAATATTCAGCAAATTACTATGTAATATTGCTATTATTAGCAGGTTCTCCTCTGAGTACAGGGGACAAAGCTGTAAAAGCTCTGCCATCATGGAACCGGAGCCTAACTGTAACTATGTAACCATGAGCTCAAGGATCCAGTTAAGCTTCCCCATGGGTAATATTTTTCAGAGTTAAGCTCTCTTTTCCACTTTATTCAATTGATTTGATTTTATTATTGCACTTAATAGTTTGCTTACTAAAGAAACATTAAATTGATTTATGCACAATAATTAAGCAACAATACATAGTTTTAATCATATATAATGTGCTCGAAAATTTGTAACACTTAGAATTCATTCTAAAGAAAGTAATTCAAGTGATAGACTCAGAGTAAAATGGTAGTCGGTAGAGGCTAGAGACTACAGGGACTAAATGTAATTCTTTACATTGTCTGTGACAGTTAGGCCAGGAATTAATAAGTCAACATAAATTTTGCTCCAAAAAATATTTTGTAGAATCTAGAAATCCACAGGTAGAGCTATAATCTAAGCAAATTATACAATTAGTTTAGGCCTCATTTGACTGAAAATTCAGGACATTTCTTAAAGCAATGAACTGGAAAAGAAGTTTTTGTGAAAAATTCTTTGGGTAATCAGGCTTCAACCTACTTTTTTCTAATGCATTTACAATGTATTTTATATGAAGTGAAAATAATCAGTAGAAAGCAAACTTGCTGTTACTAAAAGTGAAATGTCATGTCGGTAACTACATCCTAAGCTTAAGAATTTCCCTGGATGAACAGTCAAATCCTTCATGGTTGACACTCTCCTTATAAGAACTGCTGAAGAAGGAGAAAATTGAACTCAGATATGAACAGCAAAGAATCACCTGTCCTATCTGAATGAATGCATATCTAAATGCATATGGAAATTTTAGAAGTTAGTATTTGAAAATTTTGGATATTAGTAGGCATAGATATCTCTTTCACTGATTATTTCATCACATAAAGCCAGTCTTTCCTGATCTTTTTGTGAGTGCAGTATTTTGGGGGTCAACATGCATTAAGCTTAAGATGATCAGATGTGAGGGAACTATATAATACACAGTGCTTCTATGTGCTCAGAAATGTGAACATTTGTATCAAGAAATACTTTGCATACTTTTATTTTTTGCATGTTGAACTAGGAAGGAAATTGCCCCAAATTTTCATTTTGGTTTAGAGTTTCCATTACTAATTACTAATAATTGGATTTCTTTTTTTAAGGAACTTTAAGAAATTTCAGTTATTTTGCAAAGGTTAATTAAGTTCTAATTATGGGTACAGTCACTGATTTCATTAGCCAAAACAATTGCAAATACAGCTGAAAATTTGAGGATTAAGAAATGTCTTTCGAGATTACAGTTCTACAAATCTAGCCCACATTAGAATGTGTTTCTCCATGAACTTTTGCACTGTAAAATATTCCCATAGACTATAATGCAATCTATGATAGCCACTTGGAATTTGAAAGGAAGCAAAGAAGACACGATCCCTTTGGAAGACAGATTAAAAGTAAATTAGGCACAGATTTGATAAGGGTTTTGGAGAAAGTGTATTGAGATAAGATGTCCAGAAGATAACATACTTCAGGTGAGAAATGTCCAGGAGAAGGAATTTAAGGTTGAAGTCTGAGCAACTGTTTACTACTTTTATAACTTTGGGGAATGGCCTCATGACTCTTGAAACATTCATGAGTCCCCTGAGCCTTGTAAGGTGTAGGTAAGTTTCACTTACTCCCTGAGTCTTAGGATCCTTCTCTTCCCTCTAGGAAAGACTATTTCAATTCAGAGAAAATATCTGTTCAGTATGAAGTCACACTGGATGGAGTGGGCTTTAACATAATCACTGCCCTTAGAGGAAAGAAATTTGGACAAAGACAAACTCAAAAGAGAAATTCGTCTTCATATAGAAACAGATTGAAGCAATATATCCATGACAAAGAAGCATTGAGGGTCAACTGAAGAAAGAGTCATGAGATAAATATTCAATCAGAATCCTGAGAAGAAACTAACTCAGTTAACACTGACTTTGGCTTCTGATTGCCTAAACCCTGAGAATAAGTTTTGTGTTTTGAAGTCAATTTGTTTGTGCCACGGTGGTCTCAAAGCACTAGGAACTAAGGGGAAAAAATGGGGCAGATGTACAAGGGGAAAATCACACATGATATAGTCTTTTGTAAATACAGAATGATGTTTTTTAAAGGGTGAACAAAAATATAAAAAATTAGTATGTCTCACTCTTAGGAAGACCAAAATCAGCTAAAGGTTCCTATGACTCTTTTAATTCCATAATTCTTGGAACCTAAACCAAGAACATTAGACAGTCAGGCAGTTCAGTTGTCCACAGAATTGGATCCTTGAGACTACTAATGCACGAAGCAGCCGCGGGAATGTGGAATTTTAGCCCTGTAATCTGCGAGAACAAATTGATTTGGTCTCCTTTGTAAAGCCTATTGATATTTCTTTACACCAAGGGAGAGTGTGGGTCTAAATGATCTGTTATGCCTATGAAAACAGTCCAACAATTGTTAAAACAAAATGTATAAACATGGCTCCATTGATCATGAAACTATTTAATTTTCAGAAACTAAATAATTAAATTCCTTTAAAATAGGGAAAACTTTTTCTGTCCTGGAATACATTTATTTCTAATATAAAATTTTAAACAAAGAGGAGCTGCATAAATCATTGCAATAGCTACATTTTAACCTTGAACCAACAAAGGTATTTCAATATTTTCTTGAGAATACATGCTCTTAGAAAATGGGTTAAAAAAACAGAGATACTCTAAAACAAAAGGGCTTAATTTTTTCTAAGGCAAATAAAAACAAGGAAAAAGAGAAAAGGTCTCACCCATAACCAAACACCACAGAAAATATCAGCATACCAGAAAATGTCAAAGGAGAAAATTTTTAACCTTTTAAAAAATCTATTCATTTCCCATTGACTTTAAGAATCTTTCCTTTTTAAATAAATGTTTTCTTCCTTTCTTCTCATTGTAGGAGAGACTACAGTATGAAATTTATGAAAGTTGAAAATTTTTACTGTGTCTTAATATAGGAACATTTATATAGTTGATACAGTGGCATAGCTCTACTGAATTATATACTACAGATTCAGTATGGTATTGTCCTATAAAAACCAGACTTGCAATGAACTGTCTGCACTAAATGAAACATTTCCCTTTCCCAGTGCTGTCTTCCTTCAGGGGCCTTAGAGCATGAAAAGGGGAATACTTACAGTCCAAAGTGTTTCAAAAAAGAGCTGTAAGTTTAAGTGTATCTTTCCCTTTGCCTAGAGCTATGGAGCATAGTGGGAGGGTTGCCATCGCATGGCCACCTGAGTGTCATCCCGTCATATAATCTATGTTTTACCGAGTTCTTCAGAACTGAGATCTGGAGCAAGTGGGTGGAACCAACGTGACTTTATTACTTGCTAGCCCTTGACCTTGGCATCTAAACCTTAGTTTCCTTATCAATTGAATAGGAAAACAATGCTACCTTCTTCATATGTTGGCTAAGGGGATCCAGTAATAAGAAAAAAAAAATTCAGCAAATAAACACAACATATTTAAACATACTATACACAATTTATATATATAAACATATAAAGACATGCATACATATGAATCTGTGAGAGGGGTGTGTATGTGTGCAAATATATGTGAAGGTAAGGTTTCAAACTCACTTCTGGATCTCTCTTCTGTGAGTATGCTCTTGTAGTTGTTCCCCACCCTACTTCTTAACCTACTCATCAATTTTATTCTCTCTGAATTCAAGCTCCTAAAGCTCCAGTAATTTAGGTGATTATCTGTTCTTAGATGAAAGCTGTTAACTCAGCTACTGAGGCAGTATAGCTTACAAATTCCAAAAAGCAATGAGAAACACTCATTCAGACCTCTGTATTCATTCTGTATGAGTTGCCTGGAGGAAATAACTAGCATGAATGAGGAAGAATGAGCCAGAGACACAATGAGGTAGATGGAGGCTTTGTGTCTGTTCAGCAGGAGACAGGCATCTAAGGAGTTAGTGGCCAGATGAGTGTCCTTCTTGCCAGGACACTGCCACTTGTTAGCCAAAGAACCAAGAGTCTCAGAGATCGTCTGCTCCTCCAACAATTCCAAGGGAGCCTCACCAAATATTTAACAACAAACCAACCCAGAGGAAGACATTTGACTCTCAGTCTCTTCCTTAAGTGTATCAGTGAATTTGAATGAAAGATTTTGAGCCAGTATCAGTTTTCTTCAATAGAAACAGTTCTCTGAGTATACAGTTCAGTAGAACTATGCCATTGTATCAACTATATAAATGTTCCTATATTAAGACACAGTTAAAATTAAATGTTTTTTTTCTTTCAAACAGATTCATTTATCCAGAAGACTACTCATATTTTGGCGAGGCTAAAGATTAGATACAAGCTTTTATAGAATGAAACACATAAAAACTGCAGTAAACTCATGAATATTTGGGATGATGTGTCTTTGGGAAAGAGTCAACATATTATTTTCATAGGTTGTGTTGCATAACCCAATAAATACCCCAGAAGTTGAATTTAGATAATAATTTCAAATAAAACTTTTTTCAGAATGAAATTCTCATGTTATTCTTCATCATTCATCTCTCATTAAATAAAATTTCATTTTTTAGTCGTCTAATTTTTATAATTAAACTCAAAAATTATTTTTATTGATTTTTTGTGTGTATTTCATACAGAATATCTCAAACAATCTTAATCACCTTTATAACCCCATCCCCATTGGCACCCTCCCATAGCCCCCCCCCTCGACTGGAACCCATATACTCTGTCATCCCTATTATTGCCCACTGTGTTGTCGGTGCCCACAGCCATTCACCAATGTAATTCCATCCTCTGAGTCTAGTCAGCCTATCCAGAGTGCCTTGTTTAAAGAAAATCAGCTTTTCATCTAGCAGCAATCAGGTGCCGACATCCGTTTAGATAAGGTTTGGATCTGCTGTTCATTTTTCCAGTTCTATGCTGGGTTACTGCCTGCCTGAGTTTGCATGGGCTTTGTGTATGCTGACACCGATGACATAGAATCATATAAGCATATTCCCAGGAGCTTGTAGGACTGTTTCCATATGGTCATGCACATCCTCCCTGGTTCTTACAATCTCTCCACCCCTCTTCTGCGATGGTCCCTGAGCCTGGGTGGATGAAGTTTAATAAAGGGATCCTGTCCAAGGACGAGCATTCATTAGCCTCTTGATCTCTGCACTTTGGCCATTTGTGACCTTTTGTGTTCCTGGCCCTCTGCTGTATGAGGGAGCTTCATTATTGAGAACTGATTCCTTAGTATCCTCTTCTGTATCCCTGTTCTATGTTCTATGAGCTTTAGATGTAGAGGTTGCATTGCAGATGTGTCCCTCAGGCCTGAGAAATTCCTAGACAATGTCCATGTGTGATTAGTTGTAGTATTTGGTATTAGTCTCTGACTGCTGCAAAATGAGCCTCTTTGATGAGTGGTGACTGGGATATTTATCTGTAACTATAAGGATACAAATCTTGCACATCATACTCAAAAGAAATAATTGCTTAAAAAATTTCATGATACTATAGGAAATCTCTTGAACATGAACTGCATGATTCTGATCATCAAGCAGAAGAGTCTCCTAACCTACAAAACAATGAAAAATTTTATGTGTGGATGACCTGCAGATGTATTGGAATTCTGTATTCTGGCTAGTCAGAGACATGTCACACTACCATATACAAATGAACTAAGAATGCATTGGAATTCAAGCTGTTCATGGAGACATTCCATTTCTGCATTATTGTGTGTTTATTATGAAATGAAGACTATGTTCCTATAACAAACTACAAATAAACTACCAATTTGCTCATTCAGTTATTCCTAATTTCATGTGACAGATAATAAAACACTAATACTTAATTGTATTTTATAGCTTCCAGGAAAGAATTTAGCTATAGAGACACTATAATTAACCAAGCCACTTTTATGAAAACATCTAGTAACAAAAAGTGTGACAGTAAAGTGTTTATAATTTCAAAATGCATTTCAATTTATTTTTAATGCTTCCTTCTTATGTAATATCCTTTGAACTTTTAGAGAAAACACTTTAAATTTTGTATAGAAATACATTCATGGACAGAATGATTTTTAAATGTCATTATACAAACTAAAAATATTTTTCATACTGCATTGGCTGTCCTTTACTAAACAGTGAAGAATAGATTTAAAACTCAGTTACCATTGTGCAAATTTGATTTAAAAGTTCAAAGAATTAAAGATTTACTAAAAACTTATAAATGGTGCTCTGTAATGGGAATAGTGACAGGACTGACAGTGAATGCTTTCAAAGCACCAAGTACAATGTCAAGATTTTTACCTGGCATTTTGACATCTCCATTTTGAAGTCCCAAAAAATAACATGAAAAAACTTCATTAACTCTCCTGGCACCTAGTTAGACAAGTAGCAAAACTGTAGCTTGACACTGGAGCTCTGAGAACCCAAGTAAGCCCTTAACCTCTGACTGATTTACAGCTGCTTACAGGAAGCTCTGATAGGCTTAATGCCTAGGGTAGATGTGGAAACAAGTAGGTCATAGTAATATTTCCAATTATCCATCACGACCTGAAAAATTACCTTTTTTCTATCTGGTGTTAGAAATACAAAGCTGTCATTAGGGAGACAGAAGCATTTGACATTATTGCTCTAACATTAGACAGTGGTTAGACTGGAGTTCATCTGTTAGAAATTGTATCCTGTCTTCAAGTTTTTATTATATTTTTCATGGTTCTGTAAGTAACCTTCTTCTCTCCAACACTGTAGTAGCCCATGCTTCATTTGTCTTCTATATTTTTGACTGTTCTGAAATGCATGACTCAAGCTGTATCCATCCCTCTCTTGAGTTCAGCTCTCAGCCTTCTCATGCATACATCACAAGTGCCATGACCTAGAGGAGTCCACTCACAGTTTACCAACTCTTCAAACCCTTTTCCCTACCCCAGCATGCCTGTTTAACTCTCCTTTTCCTTTCTTCTTATCACAACAGAATGTTTTTCTCATAGATTTAAGAGTCAAGAAATTCAAGATCAAGTTGTCAATGTTGTTGAGTCATAGTGACATCTTTCTTCCTTGTAGATAGGTACCTTTTTACTGTGTATTCACATGAGGATGAGGATGAGAAAGAAGATGAGGAGGAGAAGGAGGAGGAAGAGGAGGAAGAGGAAGAGATGGGAAAGAAGGAAGAAGAAAGGAAGAGAAGTATTCTCAGATCTCTTTATTTAAGGACACTAATCTTGTCTATGATTAGTCTATACTCAAGAACTCATGTAAACGTAATTATTTTCCAAAGCCCCCATATCCAAATGTCATCAAATAGGAGTTAAGGAATCACCATATAAATTTGGGAGCAACAAAATTCAAGTCATAGTATTATGGCTTTCACTTGTATAACATATATTTGAGTCATTCCATTTTTGTAGGAACTTTGCTGTAAAGGTCAATTACTATGAAAAATCCTTCCATGTTGCCCTTAGGCCTAAGATATTTTCTAAAAGCACTAGAGCCCCTCTTACTAAGCATTACATGCTGCACGTAATGCATCAACACACATGCTCTGTTATATTGTTTGATAGCTGAGAAGTTGCTTAGTAGTTCAATCCAGTCAACCAAGATACTGACAAATTGAAAAATTTCTACTAATATAACTGAACTTATCCAACTCACTAAAAAAATTAAACCCAGATACTAGATGTATCTTACAGACTAGTGAGGCAAAGAATAGCACTTAGAATAGGGTAATGAGGGGCTGGAGAGATGGCTCAGCAGTTAAGAACACTGGTTGTTCTTGCAGAAGGCCCGGGTTCAAAACACAGCACTCATGTGGCAGCTAACAACTGTCTGTAATTCCAGTGCCAGGGGATCTGACAGCCTCTTCTGTCCTCCTCGGGCATTGCACGACATGGGTACACTTACCTACATGCAGGTAATACACGCATACACGTAAAATTTAAAAAAAAAATAAAGAATAGGGTAAGGACTGCATGTTGACAAGTTCAGAAACTAAAGGCAAGAAAGAATATATAAAACAGCCTGAAAAAACTAAACAGCAGCATGAATATTTAAGCATGCTAATCCAGGGTTCTATCCACTGCTTCTTGTTCTTTGGGTCTTAAGCAAAAGTTAGTTCATATATTTGCCAACTTGGCCAAATACCTAGAAGCTCTTTTTTACAATTAATTTTCTGCCTCTGGAGGATATCTAGCATAATGATCATTGCCAAGTTTACTGGATTTAGAATCATCATATCAATACACCTATAGGTGTGTCTATGAATGTATCTCCAATTTGGATTAATTAAGGTGGGAAGATGCATTCTAAATGTAGATGGCATCATTGCATGGACTGGGATCCCAAACTGAAGTCATCTGAGCACCAGCGTTCCTCTCTTCCTGCTTCTTGACTGCAGATGCTGTATGACTAGGTCTCACCATGACTTCAATGGCATGACAGACTTTACCCTCAAACTATGAGCCAAAACGAACTTCTCCACCTTGAGTTGCTTTATCAGGCAGTTTGTCATAGCAATAAGAAAAAGTAACTAATATGCCTAAGAACATCAAACTGATGCCTTTGGTCATAAGGAATATGTCAATGAGCTGAGGATGGTTTTTATTTTTTAAATTGGTAGCTATAAATCAAGGATTGCCCATAGTAAAACCCCTCAGTGTTTTACTGCAGGGCTAGTCATTAACAGTGATGAATAATCTCTATCACATATTGACTAAAGGGATTTCTGTCCTTAACATCTCCTCCAGAAAACCAAATCTCCACACTTATGCAAAGATTGTTTAGGCGAATGTTGAAGAAAAATTGCTTCTACCTGGTAATGATGGGACTGAAAGTTCTTCAGACATTCTTTGCAATATCTGGCTATGTCTGTTTACAATCAGAAAAAGTCATAGCAACCAATATTATTGTGGTAGTTATTTTTTCATCACAATGACAAAATACTTGGGAAAATCAACTTAAAAGAAAAAAAATATTCTGGCTCGTTGCTTCAGAGGTTTCAGGTCATACTTGGCTGGCTACACTGTTTCCTGCCTCTTATAAGACAGTGCAGCCTGATGGATGTGAACAGAGGAGCAAAGATGATGGCCTCATGAAAGGCAAGAAAGAAAAAAGGGAAAGAGGTTGGGATAGAGAAGGAGAGGGTAGGGAGAGAGAAAGAGAGGACAGAATAGTAGTGGACAATATATATCCTTCAAAGTATGCACCCAGTGACCGTCTTCTTCCACCAAGCCCTACCTCCTGATAGCCCATTCAGTTATGAACTCAGTGATGGAGCAAGTCATTGATGAGACTTGCACCCTTTTGATCTAGTCATCTCTCAATAGCACCACCAACTGGGGACCAAACAAACAACAAATGAGCTTTGGGGTCATTTTATATTCAATCTTAACACTCATTATAATTAAGGTCAATGTAAATACTTTAGAGCAAAGAATTTAAAAAGTCTCAGAGATTTGACTTTTTTCCTTTGAAAATCCCATTATCCTTCCTCTCATTTTTTTACACGAGAGTTCCAGGAAAATTCATGCCTTATCACTGGAGAGACAGCAAGCAAAACTCAAGCAATTTTTCACAACCATCACCCTTAGTTTTCAAACCTCTGGTCAATAGCAAGGATAAACAACCACCAAGATATTTAGAATCATTACTCCAAAGCTCATGGTATTTGCTAAATAAAACACATTTGTAGACTTTTCTAAACTTTGGATTGCTGAACACAGCAAAGCAAAGGCCTTAATGAGAAGCTGTGAAAAGGGACTGTACTAATGGCTTCACACTATTTTCTCTCAGGAATAAGCATGCTGACTTCCTAGATCAATGATGTCTCTGCACATCAGGTCTCCCAAATTTAAAGCATCAATATACTTTCCTACACCCAAATATTTCAATTCTTTAAACATTTATCATCAAATCTTATACATTCTGCTCCCCGGAGAGTATGTGCTGTCACAATAGCCTCACTCCCATTTGGGTTCAAATACTTTAGCATTTCTTCATAGGTATGTAAAATCCTAAATGATTCTTGTCCTCCAATACAGTCTACAAATAATAAGAACATTAACTTTTCCAAAGAGAAGAACTATTTAGGACACTCTATCTACATGTTTTCCAAAGCTTCCCACTAGCTATACCATGGGGTCTAAGTTCCTGTGCAAATGTGGTAAGTCTTCCTGCAGTTTGGCTCCAAGATCTCTTTTCCCTGCAGTTTCATCTCTCACCTGCACCACTTGAATCATATACCCTAATCACACTGCTCCCCCAAACCAGACACTGAACATACACACACTAAACTCTTTGTTCATGTTTCCTTGGTCTGAGATGTGCTCATCTATATCTATTTGAAAGGTTTCTCATTCTCTGAAATGACAACACTTCACTGTGGCATTCCACTATCTTCTCGTGTGACATGAAGTGTTAAGTAATCTCTATTTTCCCAAAGCTCCTGTAGCTGCCTTCTTATGGCTTTAATTATATTATATCACTATCATTATCTTCTAGTACCTGATTCCCTTGCTCTACCGTGACTCTCTGAAAAGCAATACCTACATTTGAATTATCTTTGTACTAACAAAAATATTTGTCAGACACTAACAGACTAAGCAGAATACTTTACACTATCTGACTTTTTAAGAAAAGTAAAACTTATTCAAACTAATTATATTTTTGAAGATGATTTTCTCCCTCAGTTTTACCTTAATTTCTTCAAATTGCATAAGTAATTGCATTTCATAGTTACCTGTTCTTCATGCATACTTTTAAAAAGTCAATGAACCTAAATAAACAAGTTTTAAAATAGCTTTTATAGATAGAACACTACCAAAATCAAAATAAGTGAGAGTAAAATGCTCCTTTTTAAATTTAACTCCTTGGTAATGTTAGTTTGTATTGAAAGTTGTAGTATATGGATATATTATTAGACTTATTAAGACTATATATGTACATCTATCTGCAAATTTTTCAAATGCAGATAGAATATAAACAAGAGAATAGATTTAACACTGAAACCAAAGTGTCCAAAGAGATTTTGGATAAATCTCTGTTTAAAAAAAAAAAAAAAAAAAAAAAAACAGCTATCAGACTTTCCTGTCCCCATGTTGTCATGTTGAACAACAATAGAAGAAAAAAGGTATAATTACTATTAATGAAAACTGCACTAGAATTTTAAGATGCATATCATCACCATGGTGATCCAAAGTCTTCAAGATACACAGATACATTTGGAGTGCCAGTTCTGAAGTGGTCTGATGGAAAATGTCTTTGAATCAAGAAGCTGCAATTCTTTTCAACAACTTCTTCCAAAAAACTATGGAGGTTTCAGAAATGTTTGATAATCTTTTGATTACGCTCCTCTGAATGTAAGTCAAAGTTGAGCAAATACTTTCCTTAATAATTCCTAGATACTATAGTAAATATGACACATTCTCTGACTTGGTTAAGCCTTCCTCAAAGGCATCAGTCTAAAATGCCTGCTTTCATCTGCAATTCAGGCTTAACAGATTCGTTTCTGAAAGGCACTGGAAAAATTGAATAGCCACACAGATATTGAAATTTCACCCCTCTTGTCCTTCACTCTGTACAAAAATCAACTTAAAACGATCAGAAACCTTGGCATAACACCTGAAACATCAGAGAAAACATAGGCATGTCATGGTACCAACAGAGGTGACAATTTTCTGGATAGGACTCAGCAAGAAACAAAAGCAAAAAAAAAATGAAAAATGAGATTAAATCAAATTTAAAATCTTTTGATATTCACCAGACCGTTAAAATGCACAATATGTAAAACAAAAAAATCTCAAAAGCTCTTACCACAACAAAAACTGAACAATACAGTTAGGATGGGAAAAGGATCTGCATAACAATTTCCCACAAGAAGAAATACAAATAGCCATTAAATATGTGAAAATTCCCCAATATCATAACTCACCAAAAAAGCAAAAACTAACAAATGCTTTCAAAATGTTAACAAAAAGGGGAACAGGGAGGGTAAAGAGGGAGGAGAACCAAAAAGAAAAGATGTATGGATAATGTCATAGTGACACCCATTGTTTTGTACACTGATTTAAAAATAATTAAAAGGAGCCTAAATATAAACAAACTTGCAGAGTACAGCTGGCATGGTGGTACATGCCTTTAATCCCAGCACTCAGCAGGCAGAGACAGGTGGATCTCTGTGAGATTAAGGCCAGTCTGGTCTACATAGCAAGTTCCAGGCAACCTGGGGCTACATAGTAAGACTCTGTCTCAAAAAACAAAAATGCAAAATAAAATTCCAGAGTTCTTCAAAAATATTAATTGCTTTTCACATCAAGGAGAAGATAAAGACTAAAATGTCTAATAAAAATGTGGCAATTCAAATGCACTTTGTGATTCCATTCTCTTTATCTCAAAAGAGGGGCATAACTTTTAGCAAAAGAATCCTTATTTTCATTTATTCATGAATTTCTTTGATCCAAGGACAACTACCTAAATGAACTCTGAGCACCGGGCATTTTATGAGGCATATTAGATAATAAAAATATGCTTGGAAATTAACAAAATACAATGCCTTGCCCTTAAAATGGTGTAGAAACTGAATAGTTGGGGCAATTATAGTAGAGTGTACTTTCTCACATGGATGCTGTTGGAGCCCCATAAAGACACCCAGGCCAGGGGAGAGGCGAGAGGTGGGGAAGGTCAAGAAAAGGTCATATCAGGTCAGCTCCAACTAAGCTGAATAGAAATTGATTGTTAAAACAAGTGGTAAGAATCATTCCAGGCCAAAAGATATTCCCAGAAAATGAGGCTACTCTTGGGAGTGAGCTGGTGATAGTGTAGCTGAACAGTAGTAACAAGGGCCACGTGAAGGAGAATGGCCAGAGGAAGGTAAAGGGAAGACAGGAACTGTCTATATGTTTTCTCAGTTCTATGACAGAGTACTTAGCCTGGTAATTTATGATGAACAGAAATTTATTGGCTCACAGTTTTAGAGGTTGGAGAGTCCAATATTAAGATGGCAACTTGTGCAAGGGACTATAACATGAGAGAGGAACGAAAAGAGAGAGATAGGGAGAAGGACAACATATGACTCACAACAGCAGTTGGGCAGAGGTCAAGCATGCAACCACATTTCATTCTATGACAATAGCACCCCAAATCTTAACTCGTTCCAGTATCAACACTAAAGTCCAATGACCAAATTTTCATCTGCGATACAGGTAATCAAACCCTGATTGTCCAGAGGAAAATTCTCAAGATTTGAAAAGCCTTTGAAATTGAAACAGGTCATCTGCTTCCAAACTACAACTATACGACAGGCGTATGATTTACACTGTCATTCCAGATAAAGAGTTGGCCAAGAGAGAGCTGTTCTACGTAAGTGAACAACATTAAACCTTAGTAAGACTCTAAAATCACTCTACGTACCTTTGAGACAAAGGGTATAAAGATTGACCTTTAAAGGATTCTATGAGGTTCAGCCCATGAAGTAACTGTCTTGAGTTAAAATGTTAGATTGCAGCTCTCCTGGGTTGAGGTTATACAATGGTACCTCTGTTGTTCTGGAGTATTAGTGGTGATTCCACCCCCATGGCTCTGCTAAGTATTGCCCTAGTGAGGACTGTATGCAATCTATCCTTCCTTGCTGCAATTCTCTGCCTAAGCTCTGAGACTCTGTCCTAGTTTTGTTTCTATTGCTGTGATAAAACACTAACCAAAACCAACTTGGGGAGGAAAAGGTTTATTTGGCTTACACCTCCTTCCTGATCATTCTTCAACACTGAGGGAAGCCAAGACAGGAGCTCAAGCAGGGTAGGAACCTGGAGGTAGGATCAGTGGATTCTGGGTCCTGCTGGAATCAAAAGACTGCTGAGATCAGGGTACTAAAGTCAGTGAGCTGGGGAAGTAGGAGGTGGTAGTTTCAAAAAGAGGTCCTTGAACTTGAGATTATACACTGCAGTTCTGATACTGGCAGTAATTGAAAGAACATGTCTACTCTCCAGGGGTAAAAAAGAATCGTAAAAACTGGCCCATTTGTACCTTTAACTCAAACTTTGTCTTTCTAAGTTACTTAACATGAGCTGGATCAATCTAGCCTTTCTTCTTTGGGGAAGTGAAAGTTCTCTTTTGTCCTCCCTGATGTAAAGGATATGGTACCCTAGACCTGTTCTGGGAGCAGAACAGAAGGGAGTCTGCTCCTTTGCAGGGCTTCTGGAGAGAGGTCAGTGGGTCTGACTAATATTTGAGTTCAAAATTGGATGTTCAATGGTTTATAACCCTTTGATTTCCAGTGAGAGTTGTGGAAAGGAATTGTTGCTGAGAATTTGAAACTAAAAGTTGACCTATTGTAGAATATATGCTTCTGAATGGTTATAGAATCATCAGCTAAAAGTTTTCCATTAAGGAAAACAAGCCTAAAAGCTAAGTGTGTTAACCCAGAAGCCACACAGAAAGGAACCTTCTCCCAGGAATCAAACTAAAGGGATAAACAAGACTGTTCTGAGACTCAGAGGAGGGAGTAAGATATACTGTCAAGACAATCACAGGCTTATCATTTAGGAACTAATGCACAGAACACTGGGTCAGAGCAAAGCAAAGACTCCAGGTCTGTTTTTCACACACACAGACACGCACGCATGCACGCACACATGCACAAAATTTTAAATCTAGGCTTTGCATGTAAGAAAAAGCATGCAGTTGTAAACTTCTTTAAGCCCCATTTTTTTCTTACCTATAATTAGGTACTAACACATAAGCCAAGATATCGAGAAGGATTTATTTCAAAACACTGCAGCACCTTACATATGCAAAGCAATTGCTAATCAATAAAAGTGGAAGCTGGAAGTTTATGCTGTGACTTTTTTTTTTAAAGAAAAGAAACAGGGCATAGTAGTGTATGCTTTTAATCCCAGCATTCAGGAGGCCGAGGCAGGCAAATCTATTAGTCTGAGATCAACATGGTCCACAAAATGTGTTCCAGTCCAGCCAGTGCTACATAGTAAGATCCTATCTCAAAAAAGGAAGAAAGAAAGAAAGAAAAAAAGAAAGAAAGAAAGAAAGAAGGAAAGAAAGAGAGAGAGAAGAAAGACAGAAAGAGGGAGGGAGGGGGAGAGAAAACAAAAAGAAAAAATACATGTATATGGTTTGTTTCCTACAGCTATTCACCATATACATGTAAGTTTGAGTCCTGTAATTGAGTATAGATCATGTGGGGAGGTGGGGAAGTGAAGCTTTCCAACAAGAAGAAGTTAGGGTTTGCTAAACCAGAGACATAACCCTCAAGGAGATTTGAGAGGTCTACAAAGGTATTAATATACCTAAATATGAGAAACTGTGAATGTTGACTATAAATTTTTAATTTTTGTTTTCCTAGTACTTAATTAACAGATACCCCTTAGTCTTCATTGAAAAAGAATAATCATGAACTCTAAAAAGCATATCAAATATCTTCAAATAGATGTTTAAGCAAGTCTGTTCCAAATTTTAATCTCCATGTCCTAATAATATTTATCCATTTTAAATAATTTAAATTAGATATATATGCTAGGCATGGTGGCACATGCCTGTAATCTCAACATTCAGGAGACTGAGGCAGAAAGATTGAAATGAGTTCCAGTGTACATCTTGAGTTCACAATTAGCCTGGACTACAGAGTGAAACCTTATCTCAAAAAAATAAAAAATAAAGGGATATTTTAAATAACATAGTGTTGTATAGTGATTTCCTCCTATTTAAAATACTCCATCTTCAAAGGAAGTTCTTTAAGAAGCAGGATCTTCTAAAGGGCAGTGAAACATTCTACCCTGCAGGTGGAAGGCTCAGGAGCAAACAACTCCAAAGCTTCAGGAAGTCCCTGAAAGGGACCAGATTCGCTAGGCCTCTCCCTCTCCAAGCTTAAGCATCAGAAACTGCTGAGAGACACTCTCAGACAATCTGAACTGCCTAGAAGAAGCTCAGACCAGCTAAACTATCTGGAGGAAACACTCTCTAATTTGTCAGTCTGTCTGCAGATTGTGAAGGTTTCCAGATTTCGCCCATGCTGGAGGGGGCTTTGGTAATGCAGATGACTTTGAGCCGTTTCTGCTTATAAGTAACCTCTTACTCCTTTAAGTAATCCCAATACAGCCATTAGTTCACCAACTTGGACTTTGGTGGTATCTGGTAAAATGTGTGAAGAGCCATAAACCTAATTAGGAAAGCAATATAACCATAAATCCCACAAAGTGGCCAACTGGCCCTAAATTGGCAGCCTGACCTTGCTCAAGATTTATCAACTGGTAAGTCTCTAGACTGAGACTGTTTATAACCTGTCTCCTTTAGCACCCTAAGATAGCTCGCCTACCTGAGAAAATAATCTTGGGAGAAAGACCCTCAAGGACCTCAGACCCTGGCATGGAGCAAATTCCTGCAGCTATGTTCAACAGACTTCCTAAGTCCAAACTGCCCCTCCCTTTGATACAGTTGCCTGAGTCCCATGGCAAGGCCTCAGCCCTTTGCCGTGTTCTCTAAATAAAGGAACACATTTCTTGCCTGATGCAGGTCTGGCTCTGACTCATTTCTAAACTTTAAACTTACTCTTTTCTGTTCTCCTAAATCCTACAGTATCCTTGCTTACCTGGGGTGAGTAGACATTTGATCATGTCTCCTCAGGAGTAATTTCACATGACACATAGTTGTATAAAGTGTTTATCAACATGACAATCGTGTGCAAAGTTAATATCCAAAAGCAAGAAGCATTTTTGTTTATCCATTCAAAGACTGTTTGTGGCTTGCCTAGTAAGTGCACCGATCTTGGCATAGGAGATACTGCACCCGAGCATGTCTTTTAAATTCTCTTTGATGCCAAAGGTAAAGACCCAATTTCAAACCAATTTGCTCAAGAGTCAAAAACTGACTAGAGAATGGTGGTATGTTGTTGAGTCCCATCAAGGAGACAATCTAGATGAACCTACAAGGAATGGACTTTCCTGCACAACCGATCAAACTTTGTAGTTACCAACTATTCACCCTGTACCTCAGTTGTCTCTGTCTGAAAAGTAAATGGATTGAACAGCAGACATAAGAAAACTGTATGAGGATCAATTTTAAATTAAATTGAAAAAGGAACTAATTATGGAAAAAATAAAGTAGTGAAAGGGTTGGCCTTCCACGTTAAAGATTTCTACTACAAAGAGGATTGTTTTAATTCATTTGTTATTCCATCTGCCTTTTAACAGCTGGAAAGGCTTCTTCCCACTTTTTGATATTTTTCTTGTCAAAGCATTGTTTCCTGCTCCTCCTTGGTGGCACATGTTTCTTTTCTAAAAGTCTAGAGAGGAAATTCACTAGGGACAGTCAGTTTCCAGGCATCTCTAAATTTAACCGAAGTAAACTTTTCATCTTCATGCTTATTACAATTAATTCCTCTTCAAAGACTCCTTCTAGAACACAACCAAGTCTTTCGCCAAAGGGCTGATTGTTGATTCTCAGTTACACAACACCCTTTTTCAAGTTTGCTGAGGTTGTACACACAAAACCATCATATGTTAAGGCCCTATGCTGGCATATACAGTCACTATGCAAATATGTTTGTTTAAAAGATAAATTTGTTTAAAAGATAAATTGATGGGGCTGGAGAGATATCTCAGTGGTTAAGAACACTGGTTATTCTTTCAGAAGACCCGGGTTCAAATCCCAGCACCCACATGGCAGCTAACAACTGTCCATAACTCCAGTCCCAGGGGATCTGACAGCCTCTTCTGACCTCCACAGGCATTGCATGACATGGGTGCACTTACCTACATGCAGGCAATACATGCATACACATAAAATAAAAATAATAAATAAAACTTTTTTAAAAAGATAAATTGATTTTTATCTATTAAAAATATACTATAAGATTTTTCCTGCCAACTCTATTGCATGTCACTAAACACATTTTTTAAATTTTATTTATTTTTATGTGTATGTGTGTATTGTCTGCATGTAGGTAAATGTACCCGTGTCGTGCAATGCCTGCGGAGGTCAGAAGAGGCTGTCGGATCCCCTTGGACTGGAGTTATAGGCAGCTGCCATGTGGGTGCTGGGATTTGAACCCAGGTTTTCTGCAAGAACAACCAGTGTTCTTAACCGCTGAGCCATCTCTCCAGCCCTCACTAAACACATTTTTAAAATACTTTAAAATTATGTTTCCAACTGCAGACTCCTATAGAGAATGACTGACTCCTCCCAGGAGTTTAGCATTGGAATAAGATAGAGCTGCACAACAGCCAACTATACCTCTAAAACATTAAATTATTTTTAACTAGGGGTGCAAATGTCATGTTCTAAACATGAAGTGATTGATTCATTCATACTGAAATGGGAGTTTTGATTGATCTTTAGTCTACCAATAGAAACACTAGGTAACTGGTACAAGAGACTATTTTGTTGACTTGCTCTGATTCCCTGGGACCCCATCTCTCTTTTCATTACATTTTTATTGATGCCAGAATTGCAAACAATGTACTTTGATCATATTCAGACTTACAACCCCTCACCACTAACCCCCCAATTTCATGTTCTCCATTATCATCGGTCCTATTTATTTATTTATTTATTTATTTATTTATTTATTTCTTCCTGTAGCCCCAGCCAGCCTGGAACTCACTATGTAGACCAGGCTGGCCTTGATCCCACAGAGATCCTCCTTCCTCTGCCTTTGAGTGCTGGGATTAAAAGACCAGGCTGGCCTCAAACTCACAGAGATCTGCCTGCCTCTGCCTCCTGAGTGCTGGGATTAAAGGCATGCGCCACCACGCCTGGCCAGTCCTTTTTAATTTTTATTTGTTTATTTTAAATTTTTTGTTTCTTAAAGGCCTATCAATTCTATTCCATGCCTCCCACATGCTCCTAGGTATGTATGGGTCCATGCCCTGAAGTCTGGTCAACCTATCAGGCATTATGTCAGTAAAGAAAATTGACTCTCCCTCTCCCAACATCCATCACCAACAGCTACTTAGATAGAAATGGGGCATCCTATCCAGCTCCCCCATCCATGCTAGGCCCCTCTGGCTTAGGTTTGCACAAGTCCTGTTCATGCAGTCATAACTGTTGTGAGTTCATATGTGCAACTACCCTGTGGTGTCCAGACAGCACAGTTTCCTTGTTATTCACCTACCACCTCTGGCCCTTACGATCTTTCTGGCCCCCTCTTCTGCAATGATTCCCTGAGTCTTGGGTGGAAAAGGTACAATACAGGTTCCCGTTTGGGGCTGAGCACTCTGCAGTCTTTTATTCTCTGCACTTTGAGAAGTTGTGGGTCTCTGCATTAATTGCTGTTATAAGAAACTCCTTTAGTGAGAGTTGAAAGATGAACTAGTCTTTGGGTATAAAATAAGTCATTGTGAGTTGGTTTATGAGTTGGTTTAATATTACGTCTATTTAGTAGAATGATAATAGTAGCCCCCGCCATGTTGTCTGTGATTTTTCTAGCCACAGATTTTCACTGCAATAATAGTATCAGGCCTTACAATTAGAAGGTATTAGAAGGTATTTGGCTATTCCCATAATATCAGTGCCATTATTGCACCACTGGGCATAGTTTGCCAGTCCAATTGTAACTCAGTGTTCACATTTGGATAAGGCTGAAGTTTGATCTGTCAGTGACATGCATAACTCCCAGCACTGTGAAAGCCAGTCAGCAGAAATTCAGCTTCAAGGTCAGTACCAGCTTGATTACTCATTCGTTCTGTAATACACAGGTATGTAGTATCTTCAGCAATAGAGTCTTACCATCAAGTTCTAATGGGAAACAAAGTGCAATGGCAATAGCCATATTGTTTGAGGATATTTGGGATCTCTCTGATCAACAACTCTGAAAGAAGGAGTCCATTTCTGGCATTGGGTTTTGCATTTGCTAGGCTGTGGTGTCCATTAGGGACATTGAATTACTGTTATAAAGTAACTCCATTTAAATTCCTTCTATATTGTATATGTATATATTTTTCCACAGCCCACAATAAACTTTATTAAAAGAAACTCACATATACACACTAATAAGGGTCCTGGGTCTTTTTAGTGTTCTTAGTAGTATAGGACAGGCTCCCCTCCCATAATTTTGGATTGGTCAACCTAAAGAAGAGTGGACTGATAGTCCACTCCAAGCTGTGTCCAGGACTGGACTTGGCTAAACTGGTCTAGACCAGTCAGCTAGGAGAGGATCAATTGGGAGAAAAAGCCCCAGGACTTTGTCTCAGGAGAAGCCATTTTGTTACTTATCAGTGGCTCTTTTCCTCGGTTTGCTAACTTTCAGTTCCTAAAGTTGACCTCTGCACACACACATGCAAGTGCAGACCCTCGTATGCACACTCCCAAACAAAGAGAAAAGAGAGCACCAACAGCTGGTTGTGTTCCCTGTGCCAGAGACTAACAGGTCGAGGATGGACGTAAACAGGTGTGTATTTGACTCTAAGAACCAGGGTGTGCTGTGGAAGCAGAACATACCAGAAAAACTTATACACATGCCTGGTGGGAGGGAAAATTCAAAATTGATTTTCCAACAGACAGTATCAACAGGGTAAAACTACAGTGGTGTGATTAGACGACAGTAAGAGAACCACGGGCTAGTGTGTTCTCTGTAAAAATACGCACTTCACATATAAGCAGGTGAGTAAGCGCCACTTTTTACAGCATTCACTTACAGTTCTAGAAGGGGGGGGCTGGAGAGATGGCTCAGCAGTTCAGAACACTGGCTGCTCTTACAGAGGACCCAGGTTCAATTCCCAGCACCCATAGAGTGGCTTAACAACCATCCATAATTCCAGTTCCAGGGGATCTGATGCCCTCTTCTGGCCTCCACAGGCATTGCATGACACAGGTGCACTTAACCACACATGCAGGTAATACACTCACACATAGAATAAAAATAATTTTATACACACACATACACACATATATATATACATATATACATATATATATATACATATATATATACATATATACATATATATATACATATATATATATACAGTTCTAGAAGCAAAGGCACAGCTTGGAAAGAAAAAGGAATGGATCATAAGAGACAGAACTTTGGTCAACAGTTTCTAGACTCACTTTGGCAAGGGCCTTCAACAGAGTGGAAAAGAATTCTTTATGCAAAAACTAGAGAACAGAAGTCTACCATTAGAGCATTGTTATACTGACCACTCAAAATTACTACATGTACAAAAATGGAATTTTAAAAAAGAATCAGAAGCCGGGCATGGTGGTGCACACCTTTAATCCCAGCACTCAGGAGGCAGAGGCAGGCAGATCTCTGTGAGTTCGAGGCCAGCTTGGTCTCCATAGTGAATCCAGGGTAGCTGAGGCTACAGGGAGACTCTGTCTCAAAAAGACCAAAAAGACCAAAAAAAAAAAAAAAAGAACCAGAAAGACATTTCAAAATGTTATCACCAATACATCAACTCCTAGGTTTAAGATGACGCCTTGAAATACTTCAGCAATTGCAAAATAGGAAAATCAAGACTATATTTTGCTACAAAAATAAAAGGAATGAATGAAGCAGATAAATGAATGCTCTCATACTCACAACTTGCCTGTCCCAACATTGTAGCCTTCACACAACATTCAGGAGGGAGATAAAAATCTTCATGATTTGGAATAAGCTTTACAAAGGAAATTAAAACAGTAACAACAACAAAAAGACAGCAGTTGAACCTGGGATAGAAAACTAGCTTCTAGAAGTTTCTTCTTGAGGCAATTGAGATATCACCTCTAGTTTTGGCTTTCTGAAGAAACTCAACACTGATTTCTATAACGGCTATACCACTTTGCATTCCCACCAGCAATGAATAAGAGTCCTTTCCCCACATCCTCACCAGCATTTGTCATTACTTGTTTTTTGGATCTTAGTCATTCTGACTGGGAAAAGATGAAATTTAAAGTAGTTTTAATTTGCATTTCCCTAATGGCTAAAGATGTTTGACAATTTTAAAAGTATTTCTCAACCATATGTGTTTCATCATTTGAAAACTATTTAGTTCCTTGATCCAATTTTTCAAATCTTTGTCCCCAAATGTCCTTCAGTGTATATCCATCCCCTGGAACCTGATTAACCTACCAAGAGTCACATCCTTGAAAGAGACAGACCTGACTTTCTCCTCCCAGAAGTCATTAGTTGACAATAGTTCCTCAGGTAGGGTTGGGGATCCTTTTCTTTTATGTGTGTGTGTGCGTGTGTGTGTGTGTGTGTGTGTGTGTGTATGCACACACGCGCGTGTGTGTGTGTGTGTGTGTGTGTGTGTGTGTGTATTGCCTACATGTAGGTAAGTGTAGCCATGTTGTGCAATGCCCACAGAGGTCTGAAGAGGCTGTCGTATCCCTTGGGACTGGAGTTACGGACAGTTGTTAGCTGCCATGTGGGTGCTGGGATTCGAGGCCTGATATCAGTATCAGCTGTGGGCTCTACCCTATGAAGCAGACTTTAAATCCAATTAGAAAGTGGTTGGTCACTCCCATAAAATTAGTGCCATTTTTGCACCAGTGGGCATATCTTTCCAGTTGTTTTAGTTCACAAGATTCACAGCTTGGTAAGTCGGATGATTATTTTTCTTCCAGTAGCAGTCATAGCACCTCCCAGCACTATGAACGCTACCAGTGGAGATGAGACTTTGAAGTCAGGACCAGCTTGATTTCTCCTTGTTTGTTCTACAGTTCATGTATGTAGTCTTTTCAGCAACTGGATCTTACCATCAAGTTCTGGTGGGTAACCAACAGCAGGACTGTCCCAATTTTTAACTGGGTTGCTTGTTTACTTGAATGATTGTGTCCTTAGAAGTAGAAAACCTCTTTAGTTTCATGAGGTCCCATTTGCCAATTGTTGGTATTAATACATGTGTTACCAGGGCCCTATTTAGAACATTCTTTGCTGTACCTGAAAGGTCCGGTGTATTCCCTACTTTCTCCTCTATCAGACTCAAGGTATCATATCTTATACCAAGGTCCTTGATCATTGGAGTTGAGGTATGGGCAGGGTGAGAGAGATAGGGAATCTAGGTTCATTCTTCTACATGTAGCTATCCAGTTTGACCAGCAGTATTTTTTGAAAATGCTGTCTTTTGTTCATTGTGTGGTTTTGGTTCCTTCATCAAAAATCAGGAGACTGTAAGTACATGCACTTAAATCTGGGTCTTCAGTTCTATTCCACTGATCAGTGTTTCTGTTTATATGCCAGTACCATGCTGTTTTTATTATGATAGCTTTGGAATATAATTTGAAATCAGGGATAGTGATACCCCCTGAATTTCTTTATTGTTCAGAATTATTTTGGCTATACTGCATTTTTGTGATTCCATATGTAATCTGAAAGTTTTTTTTAATTTCTGAAAGAATTGTGTTGGTATTTTAATGAAGATTACATTGAATCTGTCTCCTTTTAGCAGGATGAACATATTCACAATATTAATTCTACAGATCCATGAGCATGGGTGGTCTTTCCGTCTTCTGGTATCTTCATCAATTTTAATCTCAGTGTCTTAAAGTTTTTAGTTATAAAACTCCTTCACTTCCTTGATTCGGTTTATTCCAAGATATTGTGTGGTTTTTGAAGCTATAATGAATGAGACTGTTTTCCTGGCTTATTGCTATGTATGTATATTGTTGGGATATAAGAAGGCCATTGATTCTTTGTATGTTGATTCTATATTCTGCTATATTGCTGATTATATCAGCTCTAGGAATTTTACGGTAGTGTCTTTAAGGTCTTTTGTGTATAGAATCATATCATTTGCAAATAGGTACTTTGACTTTTTCCTTTCTGATTTTCATCCCCCTTTATCTCCTTCATTTGTCTTGTTGCTCTAGCTAAGACTTCAAGTACTATATTGAACAGGAATTGAGAGAGTAGACATCCTGTTCTCGTTCCTGATTTTAGTGGAGATGCTTTGTTTTTTCACATTTATCATGATGTTGGTTGTGGTATATTGCCTTTATTATGGTGAGATGTGTCCCCTATATCCCTAGATTCTCCATGACTTTTATCATGAAGTGATGTTGGATTTTGTCTAAGACCTTTTTAGCATCTGAGATGGATCATGTGATTTCTTTCCTTGAGTCTGTTTATGTCATAATATGTTGTCAATTTTAGAGAAAGTTCTGTGGAATGTTGAGAAAAAAAGTATGTTCTTGGTGTTTGAGTAGAATGGTCTGTGAATATTTGTTAGGTTTATTTGTTTTATGATGTCATTTAATTCCACGTTTTCTGTTTAGTTTTTGTCTAGATGACCTATCGGTGAGAATGGAGTATTGAAGTCACCTCTGTCACTGTGTTGGAGTCAGTCTGTGATTTTAGACCTAAGAGTGTTTCTTCTATGAAATTTGGTGGTTCTGTGTTTGGTACATATATTTTTAGTTTGAACTCTATTTTGTCAGATATTACAATAGCTACAAGTGCTTGTTTCTTAGTTCCATTTCTTTAGAATAACTTTTTCCATCCTTTTTCCATAAGGTGGTGTCAGTTGTTAATGGTGAAGTGTGTTTCTTGGAGGCAACAAATCAATGGATCCTATTTTGTAATCTAATCTGTTTTTAGTCTGTTTCTTTTTAACTAGGGAGTTGAGACCGTTAATGAGTTACTGAACAATGTTTATAGATTCCTGTTATGTTTTTGTTCTAGTGTTGTTTACTTAGACCTCTTTTGGTTAGCTGTTCTGGAATTATTTATTTATTCTTTGTGCCCTCTTGAGAGTATTTATTCTTCTGTTCAGATGGAAGTATTCCATCAGGTATTCTCTGTAGAGCTGGCTTTGTGGACGTAAATCCCTTAAGACTGTTTTAATCATAGGAAGTTTTTCTTTCTCCTTCAATTAGTTTTGCTAGATTTAGTAGTCTGGGCTGGAATATGTGTTCTTTCATGACTTGGTGGCTTTCGTAATCCCCATTTAAAAGTCAGTTGTTATTCTGATGGGCCTACCTTTATTTGTGCCTCGATATTTCTCAAAGCTTTCAATATCTTTGATTTGTTCTGTATGTTTAGTGTTTTGGCTATCATAGGACATGAGGAGTTGCATTTCGGTCCTATCTGCTTGGTGTTCTGTGTGTTCCCTGTACCTTGATGGGTATCGCTTTCCTTAAATTGAGGGAGTTTTCCTCTATGATTTTGTTTAAAAAATTTTTTGTGCCTTTGACCTGAGGTTCTTACCTTTCTTCTATACCCAAGATTCATAGATTTTTCTTTTTATATTGTTCTAGGGTCCTTAATATTTTGTTACTGTATTATTTTAGATTTGAAGTTTTCTTTGCTTGAGTGATCCATTTTCCTAACCTTATTTTCATGATCTGATAGTCTCTGCTCCATATCCTCCAATCCCTTTTTGATGCTTTCCTTAGAACTTTTTGTTGAGTTCCTGAGTTTTTTCATTTCAAGTTTTATTTTACTTTGGTTTTTGTTTTTAGAGATTTTATCTCTTTCTGAATTATAAGTTCATGTATTGAATTTTTCAGTTTTTTCATTCTATTGTTTGTGCTCTCGTGGTTTTCATCCAGACTTTTATTTATATCCCCTGAGTACCTTGAACATACTTGTCCTAGCTATCTAGAACGTACGGTCTGTGCATCAGCCAGGTTGTCATTCTCACAAAACATTATGGAAGGGGGTCCTAATTTCTGGAGAAGACTTATTTTCTTGGTTATTCGTGTTGTTTGTGTCTTTTTTGATGAGACTTAGGCATCTGAACTTGTGTTGTTGGTGGTCATTTTTGGTATGGGTAGGTGATCTCATCTTTGTTGAGTAGGTGTTTGTATCTTTGTTTACTCTTTCCCCAGTTTACCAGATTATGGCCCAGCTGATGCTTGGCTTTCAGTCTTGGGGCTGCTTTGTGTTGATATGTGAAGGGGGTATAAGAAGTGGTCTCAGTTCAACTAGGGATAGCTACAAATTTTGAGTCTGAGATTCCAGGACCCCTCAGGGTCCTAGTGTAGCAGGATAGACTGGGCAGTTGCTAGGTGGGCAGGTTGGCTGCCAGGTTGGGACACAAGAGCTCATAGTTCTGGGGTGTGCTCAAATCTGAGCAACTCCAGCAGGCCTAAAAGCTGAGATGGTGGGGGCAGGGAGATCTTGGGATAGCGAACTCATACCGTCTCTTTTAATGGTTTGGTTGGTTTGCCCAAATCCTCATAGCTTTTAGTGCTTTGGCCAAGAGTTCATATAACCATCTTCTGGAACTATATCATGGACGGTTGCTACTGTCTTCATTTCACTCCTCTCACTGACAGTAGTCAGTCATTACTTGGATAGGGTTCAAAAGCCCCCTCCTTTGTCTCAGGGTGGGGAAGAGTCTGTGGTAAGAATGTCATTGCTCATTGCATCATGGGACCTTAGACTGTTCGAAAACCACATTCTGCTGCAGCTCCTCCTTCCTCTGTTCTCTACTGACTCCTTCAGTTAGATTTTACTATGAAGGAGACACTAGCCCCAGCAATACCAACTAGAGCCATGTACCTGGTTCTTGTGCCCGAATGTGAGGCCATAGTCCTGGAACAAAGTGACAGACTGCAGAGCTAGATGAAGCAATTTATGTCTACAAGGGCGCATGCTTCTGTGAGACAGAATCTCATGCCCTGGCATGATCCAGGGCACCCCACTGGGAAATCTTGTAGAAACACGAGAAAGTGTCAGCTCCTAGTAAGAGAATAGCAGTACTAAAACTGCATGGGCATAGGGCAGAAAGGGATTAAAGGCTTGGTGGAGCAGAGTAGCTGGAAGGGTCTGTTATGTAAGCTCTATAAATTCACAACTAATTGTTTGTCAGGAGGGCTAGGGGCTCTCCTCAGCTTGGAGGCCAAGCTTTTGCTCTGCCAGCAAGACAGAAGGAGAGAGGCAAAGGCAGAAGGCCTTGCCTGGTAGGACTCTCTCTCCAGGGAACATTTCAAAGGGAAATGTGGTATCTGTGATGAGATGGAGCCCAAAAATTACAGTGTGGTTCAGAATTTATTAAAAATAAGAGTATATGTGAAATGAACAGGAAAAAAAAGAAAAAATTTAAATATTTTCAAGAAAGCCAATGAGAGATAAAAACTCAGAAATGATGAGTAATGGCTTCTCTTCCTTAGAGGAAAGCAATAACAATTGATGCTAACCCAATCTGGAGAGTTTTGTGTTGAGGCCAAGCCAGTTCTGGCATCTCACACACCCTGTTTGATCCAGCCATCCTCAGAATGGGAGATTCAGAACTTGGCGTGTAAACATAAGACTCTGGAAGCAGCACAGAGCAGAACCTCTACATGACCATGAAAGCGCATACCCACCAGGGAAGAAAACATTACAAATGGAAGAGACTGTACTATAACAAGAGCAATTACAGCCAGGGCAACTGCAGCCTCAGGGATCAGTGCTTCTGTTATTCTGCCACAGAAAGAGAATTTGGAGTCATTGACACATGGTGTGTTGGGAAGGAACATAATGTTGGCCCCAGAGAAAGGTGCTCTGTAGCCATGAAAAATATGGTCCTCCTCCTAACATCTGTCACCTTTGCTTATGCTCGAAGTATGGTTACTGTTGCTTTTCTCAGAATGTATTTTAGACTTTTCATTTTCAGCAAGATCTCACGCACACATCGCCCATCAACCCTGACAACATTTGCTGAGACATATGGGAAGAGTAGGGAACAGCAGACTATCATTGGCGAAGAAAGAAATGAGCAGAGCCAAGATCAGTTCTCATCAGTTAACCCAGAGATCCCCCAGGATGGAGTCACAGGATCAAGGAAATTTGCAAAACAGAGGAAATGTGTGTTATTCTTACAACATAAAACTCTTAAAGCAGATTCTGTCCAACTGCTGCCATATCTATGTTTAAGCATAAAATAAACCAGCACAGCATATGAGAAATAAAGCACATCATCTCACACACATCAGCATCTCTACCCCAGAGCCATTTATGATTTATATGTGTTTAGCTCTCGTCAAACTTTTCATGTTAATAATTTCTGTTTTAAATCCATTGAGCCTACCAGTTTTTAAAGGCACTCAGAAAGGAAGACTGGGTTGACTTGTCAATCTGAAATACAGATTTGTCATCTGAAAGAATAATTTTATCTGCTAATCAGCTGCCTTCAAATCAGGCATTACCTTTATCTACTATCGACAGCAGCATAACAGGGTCACCAATGGCAGGGCAGGAAGCCCTGAAGATTCACAGCATCTCAGTGTGGTCAGTAATTATTATTTTCTCCTCTAAAAAATTCTTATTTCCTTTCTCAGAATTACATTTGCATAACTATCCCCTTGGATCAAGGCCAAAGCTTTTATCCTTGAATGTCCTTTGGCACAGCTCATCAGCTACAGATTCTCCAGTAAAAGAGATATTATTGTCCATATATTTTCAAATACTGATCAGCATCTTTTAGGATGTATTTCCTTTAATGCCTTATTTTGTGAGATTATATAGTCCAAAGTAGCTCAAAAAAAGGAAATTTTCTTCTCTATAGTGAGGAACACTGCATACCTAAAAAGAAAAAGAAAAAAATCTTTTTGTTCAGAACAACTGAAAGTCTTTGGAAAATACATATTATTTTAATGCAAAGCCTGGCCAGTGAGAAAAAAAATTCAAAGGAAATCTAAAACCTACGTAACACAAAACCACAAATCTGGAGTTAAGCCTAAGCTGAAACTAGCAATTCCTCTTAAGACAGAGGTCTGTCCATCATTGGAAGCCTTTGGCTTGAAGAAATAGACACAGGACCATAAAGTTTCATCATGAGGAAGGGTGGATCTGAGATCCAGATACACATGTCTGAAGTCAATGTCTTCATCAGATAACAGCAGCAAAAGGAGCAAGTAAAAAGGTGCATCTGGCAGATTAGGTAGGATGAGGAGGGGCTTGCTCCTGTGAATTCACAGCCACACAGCTCTGAGCAGCACAGCTAGTATGTGGACTTGTGTCTGGAACTCACTCTTACGTGAGGTCCCAATATGTCAAGTTGAATACAGCTTAATGTGCTCTTAATTGGCAATTCCTCCAATATACAGCAGAATGAAAGTAATTTCTCTAAAGAGAGAAGCATATTCACTTGATATCACTGAAGTCTAAATTCAGCCAAAGGAAAGATTGTGAGGGTCTTAGAATTGGAGATGTTAATGTCACTCTGTGAGAACCAACAACTTGGGCCTTAGATTTCTACAAAGTAAGAAGAAAGCAAGGAGTCCAGAGATTCCACAAAGGGTCCTTTGCTGAAAGTACCTGCTGGAGGCAAATCTGCCTGATAGACAAAGCCTCAAAGGAGCAGAAAATTAAATATCTGTGTCCATCACAGTTCAAGGGAGTACAACAAGAGCTGTCTTAGATTTTTTTACACTACAGACAGGCCTACATTTGGGCTTGGAAAGCAAACGTAAATTTTTTTTAATTTTATTATTTTTATTTTATGTGTATGCATGTATTGTTGCATGTAAGTGCACCCATGTCATGCAATGCCCGTGGAGGACAGAAGAGGCTGTTGGATCCCCTGGAACTAGAGTTATGGACAGTTGTTAGCTGCCATGTGGGTACTGGGATTCGAACCCAGGTCTTCTGCAAGAACAGTCAGTGTTCTTAACCACTGAGCCATCTCTCAAGCACCCAAAGGTAAATTATTTACAGTGCTAGAAAAGGCTTATGTAAAAAATAAATAAACAAAAAAATAATAAAATAACTGGCAAGATGGCTCAGCTGGTAAGGATGCTTGCTGCCAGGCCTGATGACCTGTTGATCCCCAGAACCCTCATGATGGAAAGACAACCAACTCCTGAAACTTGTCCTCTGATCCCCACACATATGCCTTGACAAATGCACACACACACACACACACACACACACACACACACTCACACACACACATACACACAGAGTAAACGTCGTGTCCCCGAGAGGCACTTATTCTTCCGAGGGGCAGGGCCTGCTGCAGAGAATTGGCTGCAGAGAGTTAGCTACTGAGAGAGAGCTGCAGAGAGTTAGTCAAGGAGGGAGGAGCATTGGTGCCATCTTGGAAGCCAGTAGCACGGAAAAAAAAGGCCCCAGTGTCTTGCCTGAGTGGATGTGAGAGGGGGCAAGACCACAGGCCCACAAGGTGTAGATGAAAGCTAACAGAGACTGTGGGCAGGGAGCATGGACAATCTGGAATGGTGGGCTGCTGAGTCACAGAGCAGAACAGGGTGCCAGGTGTTCGCCCTTGTAAGTTACTCTGTTTCCCCTACCCAGGATATAAACTATGAAAAATTCAGATAAAGCTGTGTTATATGATTTGTCTAATAGCTCCAGGAGCAAGGGACCCTAAGAGAATTCCAGTGGCAAATGTGAAAAAGAGAAGTCTTAATCTTCTACCCTGCCCCCCAAAAAAGAAAAAGCATAACCAAACCAAATTTCAAAACACGTTACAAAGTTTCTTAAAATAAGGCATCAAATAAGTGGCATCTATGCCAAAATAAATGAAGTAAGTTAATGCCTTTGATGCAGCTCAAAAGAGACATGAAATCTTATATACAGACAGATATCATTTGAAATCTGAGGAAAGATCATTTTTAGTGACTGTGAGACAAGTGAATAATTAAGAACAAAAACCAAACAAAACACTGAGTTCATTTTTCACACCACAGCAGAAAAGAATGCAACTAGATGTCTAAATATAAACAATTCTTTTATTTTAAAATATTTTATTTATTATTTTTATTTTATGTGTATGAGTGTAATGCCTGCATGTAGGTGGGTGCACCCATGTCGTGCACTGCCCACGGAGGTCAGAAGACGGTGTCAGATCCCCTGGAACTGGAGTTACCCCTGGAACTGGAGTTACAGACAGTTGTTAGCTGCCATGTGCATGCTGGGAATCGAACCTGGGTCCTCTGCAAGACCAGCCAGTGCTCTTAACTGCTGAGCCATCTCTCCAGGCCCATGAACAGCAATTCTAATGTGTGTGTACTATGTCTATATTTCCAGATTTCACTAACTTCTTTGGTAAGTGAATTATTCAAGCAAAGGAATCAAGCATTAAAATTTATCAGCCACCAAGACATCTTTATGACAGTTTGATTACAAAATATAGTTAATAACGCATTGATAATGAACAACTTTAAAATGTGAACACTCAAAAAACTGGATGGAGAGGTGAGGTGATTATTGAAAACCCACCTCTGTGCTTGCTTTAATGAACAGTGTATGCACGGGATGCTCTTCTAAATGCTGGTGATGGATTCTAGAAATCAGTACACCAATGCTCAAATAAGCTAATAATTCATGTAAGAGAACAAACTTTTTCAAGCACATTAGGAACTCAGACTTGTGAACAAACATATCCCTGGCATGCAGTTGTCACAGAAAGAATGGCAAGAGATTAAAATTGCAAATTCTTGCTGACTACCAATTAGTGAAATTCCCAAGGAAACTCTCTTTCAAATATTGTGATTTTGATGAAAGACAAACCTATACTTCTAAAACATAGTCTCTAGTTAAGATTTTATTATGTCAAAATGCCCTTCTTGCTTTCCTTCTTTCTTACATCTCAAAGTTAATCATTGTATTCTAGCTTCCTATCTGTTGCTGCAATAAAACACTCTGACCACAAGCATGAAAGGTTTATTTTAATTTACAACTTCAGGTCACAGATCACAATTTTGGGGAGTTAATGCAGGGAACTCAAGGCAAGACCTTGAAGGCAGGCCTGCTTGCTAGTCCACACAGTGTTATTTCCAACCAAGGAACTCACAGTCAAGGAAGTATGGCAAAATCTCGAAGGATGTTGGTGGTTGATTGGAGGTCTGTTTGCACTCAGCTTTCTTAGACAGTTCAGGACCACCTGCCTATGGACAGTTCTGCCCACAATGATCTGGGCCCTCCTACATCAATTCACAGTCAAGAGAATCCCCCGCAGACATAGCCACAAACCAATCTGATCTAGTAAATTTCTCAATTGACTCTCCTCTCAGATGACTTTAGGCTGTGTTGAGTTGAGAGCTAAAGCCAACTAACACCCTTTATCATTGATATTTTACAAATTCTACACTACTCAAAGTACATTACAGGATTTTGTTTGTTCCTTTGTTTGGAGATAAACTATGTATGCATAGTATGCCTTGAACTTGACAACTTTCTGCCTCAGCTTCTCTTCTCGAGTTCTGGAATTATAAGCATGCACCGCTACAGTGGGATATAAACTTTAAATTTTAGTAAGCACTTTCCTATTGTTGAAACAAGCTTTAAATTAATACACAAGTATGAGAGGCAGCTATTGGTCAGAGTTTTAAAGGCGTTTGAATGAACTAAAGAAATTCAAGTAAAATCCTGCCATGATCACAAGCCTATGAGATGATTGGAGCAACTACAGTCAAAGATGTGAAAGAAGTGAGCCCCCTTCCCACATATCTGCAGTAACTGCATCTACGTGGAATATAGTTCCAGAAAAGGATGAAAAGTAGTGACTGGTTTGCTTATTTGGATCTTGACTAATTTCTCAGATCAATCTTAAGAAGATTTATGCTTAAGTGTTTCAAAGCTCATCCTGTCATTACTCATAATACCCTCATCTTGAAAGCAAATTTTCCATCCTTACACAAGCCTCCTGCCTTCTATTTAGAAGTATAATTTGTTAACATTAGAATTGCTAAACCTGGAAATTAGCAGTTATAGACCATTCCCACAGTAAGAAAAAAATCCCTCAGCATGTCTACAGATTTCTCTGTGCTTTTGAAGAAAATCATCTTTATTACGCCTTCCTTTATTTCATAAAATCTAAGGTCTGCAGTTAAAAAATACTTCCTTGGAACTCTGTGCAGAGGCTCCTGAGAGGGAGTGAGGATGAGGATGAATGGGCTTGCACAAAACAGAGGAAGTCATGGCTGGCATTCCAGCTGCAGATCTTCCTATTATTAGAGATGGAATTCTTAAAATTCATTAGAAACTTGTGAAACAGCAAGGCATTTAAGGTACTTACTCCAGATTCTCCTTCCTATACCTTTGTAGCTCAATAAATCCTACCTCCTTTAATAAACGCAGGCTCCATGCTTGACTCTTCAGGCTCATCCTTGACCCTTCCCCACTTCCTTCATAACATAGATTGACTTCTCTTTTTTATTATCTTTTTGTTTTCCTTTGGACAGGGTCTCCCTAGTCCCAACTTGCCTGGAACGCACTATGTGGACCAGGCTGACCTCAATCTCACAGAAATCTGAGTGCGTCTGTGTCCCAAGGGTGGGAATAAAAAGGCACAAAGTACCATGCTTGACAATTTATTATGGCTCTATACTACCTCTTATATCAGCCTTCTTTCTCTTTACCACTTGCTTAATCCCGTTTGGAGTGCCCTAGTTACTTTCTGTTGCTATGATAAACATTATGACCAAAGCCATTTTGGGGAGGAAAGGGTTTATTTCAGCTTACAGTACAGTTCTTCAAGGGAAGCCAGGGCAAGAGCTCAAGCAGGCCTGTTCCTCTGGACTGTGCTCAGCCTGCTCTCCTATACAAACCAAGGACCACCTGCACAGGTCACATGACTCAATACTCAAAGAATATTGTACAAACATGGCCATAGGCCAATCCAATGGAAGAAATGCCTCAGCCAAGGTTCCATCTACCCAGGCATGCCAAGTTGACCACTGGAGCTATGCAGCACACAGAGCCTCTAGTTCCTCGTTTCTTTTTGCATCCTTTACAACCAGCTAAAGACACAGAAACATTTCTGTCTTAATTGTTTCCATTAAATTTTGTCTATTTGCAAACTACACAGTACTACACATACCCAGAGAATGAAGCAAAGGAAACTGGGTATACATTTTTTTCTTTTGATTTGAAAATACTGGTAGAATTTTACGGTTCTTGTCCCAAACTATTTCTGAAAGTTTTCACATGGAGAGGTATGTGAATATAACTTTTTCATAGTTACACCAAATTTTCAAACCTTTGTTATGTATCCTCTTGGTAGATATATACTATGTATTTGGATTATTTATTATAAAAAGTAAAGAAGAAAGAAAAAAGAGAAGAAAAGCAAAACCCCAAGTGACAGAATTCAGGATTACTGTGTCACATTTAAAACCTCCCTTCTTCCAGCCATGCATTTAATATTGGAAGCATGTTTATTTCACTAACATGTGCTTTATCATTTTCACATTCATAAGGTAGCAAGCTTTTTCCTAGTACTAAGGAAATTGAGAACATATCCCCAATACCGCTCCTCCCATAGTAATTTTTTGATCTCTACATTCGTCCACTCATCTTCTGCATGACTTTGTCAGTGTTATTGTTGTCATGGAAGAGGTGATGGGTCATTCATACTCCATGGCCATGAAGTACTCTCTCACCTGAAGTCCAGCATCTATATGAATGAGACTAGGTAAGTTTATACATCATTTTACTTCTATCCACAGACACCAGATAACTCTAAAGCAGGAGAGTCAAAGTTACCTCCAGTCATTATTAGGCCTCTGTAATTTTTATGTTAGTTGTAAGGACACACAGCAGGTTATTTATTTATGTTACTAGCATTGTGATTTAAAGTTTTTCTTTTTTTTTTTTACATTTTCACCTGCTTACAGTTCAACATACATAATGGTTTTAAGTTTTATTTTAGAAAAACAACTCTGAAAGTAGAAATACTGTTTTTTTAACTTGAAAATGCATCCATTTAAATGACAGTGCATCCATTTAAATGACAGTGCACAGAGGTATGAACTCAGAAGCAAAAGGTAGAAAAATGACTTCCAGGGAAGGTTGTAGTGAATATTTATGATTC
The DNA here is from genome assembly GCF_000622305.1 of Nannospalax galili. Lineage (NCBI taxonomy): Eukaryota > Metazoa > Chordata > Mammalia > Rodentia > Spalacidae > Nannospalax > Nannospalax galili. The sequence goes on from NW_008360312.1 coordinate 253,049, forward strand.
CAGAAATGTGTTCTCCTTATCAGTATACAACGAGTATAAAATATTCTAGATATTAGCATAGACTACTTTAGATATTACCGAGAAAGGAATTTGATCCAGGGAATTGGTAACAGAAGGGTTACAAAGACTGATGAAAAGATTCCCAAAAGTCAGAAAACTGGCTAAGCAAAGTTAGGGACCTAGCATCTTCACTGACTCTAAGAAGTTGTCCTCCTGTGTCATTCTAGACAGCCTGGTGCTAAGTTGGTACAGCAGCCAGTGCTGAGGTTGCTGGATTCGAGACTACTACTAAGCAGCTGAGAGGTTGTATGCTGTTATCAGAACAAGAAAGGCTCCCTTCCTCCTCTTTCTAATATTGCTCAGTACTCCCCAACATGAGCCTTTAGGGACATTTCACATTCAGATGACACATTCAATAGCTACTTGCAAAATGAACTAATAAGTAACTTAAGTAGATGGACGGGTAAAGGAAGATGGTTGATATTATGTAAATCACTGTTCGATAGTATTTTCTGTGGACTGGAATGATGGCTTCCAGAGGCTGTGGCAAGGATGGCAGTCTTGTGTGGGAAGACATAGGAAGATTCTGGGCCAGGAGCCCTGGTAGGAAAAACAGAGTGTAATATTAGGGTGCCCGATTGTGAAATTTGAAATAAAAAATTCTAGCACAATGGATAAATACAAAAAGAAAGGGCACGGATTGTAAATTTTGCCTAGAACTCACCCTCTTGCAAAAAGCTTGGGCTTTTATGTCCAGTGGGAAACACTGTTGGTAAGCCCATGAGAACTGCAAAGAGGAAATATTACATAAGATCTACCAAACTGGAGCTTAAGAAAATGAGGGCTGAGACATATTCTTTCAAATACCATGCTATGATAAAAATATTCCAGAACTCTGGCTGAAGGATTGACTTGTGAAATCCCCTACCCAGCCCCCCTTTCCAATCACAGTCACCCACAGCAACTGCACGGAAATCTCCTGGAGAGGAATGGAAGTGAACAGGCAGTCAATTCCAAGTAGGGGGTGGAAGGGAGATAAAAATAAGAATGATGACACAGCAAGTAAAATTAACATCAGAAAGAGGAAAAAAGCTGGGAATCTAAGTGTGCAGAACCACACAGGCAGCAATAGCTGCTCCATGACATGGTGAAGCGATGGAAGAAGGCAAGCATGGCCCTTTCCCTTCCCAGAGAACTTCCAGATGACCACCTGCACATTTCCACCCCCCATTCCTTCCCTTCAGATTGTACTCTTTCAGTCTCTCCCACTACATCTTTGACCTACGTATTCAGGTTTTTTATTTTGGGTTTTTTTTTTGGGTGGGGGTGGAGGGGGCACTTTGCCAAGAACAAGATGCATATTCCATCTAAATGCAGAACAGACTGCTGATGCTCCTTCAGGATAATGAACCCACCTGTGGAGTTGGCTTTCGGGCTGCTTACTTAACAGGACCAGCATGTAGATGTCCTAAATGCATTAAAATTTATCACATTTAGCCAAGGACAAGGACATTAGATTAGAAAGCAGGACGCCTTCTGCCACTGCCTTAGCAGAGCTTTGCAAGGTGGTTGGGGCATAATACAAACAGCTTGTCTTGCCAGGATCACAATAATGGCATAAATTATTAATATAGATAAGCACAGACAACAGCAAAATTAAAACACTGTTAATGAATTTCACCATGTACTGCTCAGTTTTATTCAGTTGTGCTCTAAAGCTTTTCAGAGTAAAAGGCATGAGGGAGAAGGTGAAGAAACCTTATTAAAATAGATGCATAATATGAATAATTTTTCTTGTTCAAGTCTAATGAAAGTTCTCCTCTATTCACTATCTTTGGTCAAGTGATATTGGGCCTGTCAAGTTCTGTAGTAGAGCTGCCAGATTTGACAAATAAAAAATACAGCAAATAAATATTCAAACATTACTGGGTACTCAATATTTCTCTCTCTCTCTTTCTCTCTCTCTCGCTCTCTCCCCTCTCTCTCTCTGTGAGTGTGTGTGTGAGAGAGAGAGAGAGTGTATGTGTGTGTGCTCTTCCCTGTAGACTGTCTTATTAAATGCAATGGTGAAGAACATGACTATAAAGAAAGAAAATTTATAAGCTTAGTAAGTTTTATAATCTCTTTAAAGCTTTAGTAGCATCAGCTTTGTAGAATCTTTGTAAAATTCAGCTGGTAAAATAAACCCTTCATAGAATTGTTTTGATGACTAAATGATTCCTTTTATTAATATGAAACAGAATTGTGTTTCCCATATAAAAAATAATGTTATAGTTATTTAAAATATAACGAGTTTTAATCAATGCATGAAATTATTAGATTAAGTGGCAATGAAATTCAACCAAATATCTCTGGCATTGTCCTGCTTTATTGTTTTTAATTTTAAAACTGAAGAGCATGTCACTTCAACACAGAATTACCACAAGATTGAACATTAAGCACCATTCAGCTGGTCCACATTCTGATACATTGAGGTAACAGCCAGCAAAGATTCAAACACCTGCTCAAGAAATGTGAGACCAGGTATCCAGACCAGGAAAACACCACCAGTGGTCTAACTCTAGTTGCTTAGGTCTAATCACAAAAACATAAACAATATGAATAATAAAAATTAATAATCTCCTCCAAAAATCAGTATACCCACGGCAATGTCCCCTGAGAAGAGGAAGTTACTTGGGACATGAGACAATGATTTCAAAATACAATTATAAATGTGTTCAAGGAACTCCAAGAAGATGAGAATAAATTCCAGAATGAAGGCCGTGAAAACACAAACAGCTGAATGAAATAAAGAAAACAATCTAAGATATGAAAATAGAATTTAGTAAAGAAATAGAATTTCTGAAGAAAAGCCAAACTGAAATAAAACTTGATATGAAAAACTCAATCAGTGAAGTTAAAAAACTCAGGGAAAAGCCTTACCAATGGAATGAATCACATGGAAGAGAGAACATCAAACCATGAAGACAGGGTAAAGGAATTAGATCATTCAGTCAAAGAAGATGTTGAATTTGAAGAAAGAAAAAACTAACAGAATGTACAAGAACTTTGGGGCACTATAAAAAAACAAATCTATAAATCATAAATATAGAAGGAGAAAAAAACCCATGTCGACGGCACAGAAAATATTTTCCAAAAAAATCATAGAAAAAAAAATCTTTCCAAATCTAAGGAACGGATGCCTATCAAGGTCTAAAAGTCATACAGAACACCAAACAAACATGACCAGAAAAGATTCTTCCCACATCACATAACATTAAATGTACAGAACAAAGGAAGGATACTGAAAACTGCAAGAGAGAAATAACAAATCATATATAAAAGGAGCTATCAGAATAACATCTGGCTTTTCTTTTTCTGTTTTCTTTGTTTTTAAATATTTTTATTTATTATTTTTATTTCATGTGTTTGAGTGCATTGCCTGCATGGCTGTGTATGCACCTGTGTCATGCAATGTCCATGGAGGTCAGAAAAGGGAGTCAGATCCCCTGGAACTAGAGTTACAGATGGTTGTTAGCTACCATGTGGGTGCTGAGAATCAAACCCAGGTCCTCTCTAAAAGCAGCTATAACTCTTAACCACTGAGCCATCTCTCCAGCCCCAACACCTGGCTTTTCAATGTAGACTCTGAAAGCAAGGAGGGTATAGACTTATACTCTACAAATTCTTTTTTTTTTTTTTTTTAGCAGGGTCTCCCCGTAGCCTCAACTGGCCTGGAATCACTATATAGACTAGGCTAGCCTCAATCTCATGGACCTACCTGCCCCTGCCTCCAGAGTACTGGGATTAAAGATGCATGCCACCATGCCTGGCTTCTTGACAAATTCTTAAAGACCACAGATACCAACCTAGGCTATGATATCCAGCAACACTGTCAGTTGTAATAGGAGAAAGGAAAACTTTCATTGATAAAATATATTTAAAGAATTTATGTCCACTAAGCCAGCTCTATAGAGAATACTAGAAGGAACACTTTCCCCTAAAATGAAGATTAAACACATCCAAAAGAGCACAATGAATAAATAAACAATTCCAAAGTAGTTAACCAAAAAATATCAAAGACAACACCACCACCACAACAAAATGACAGGTATTATAAACATTGGTCACTAATAACTCTCAATATTAACAGTTACAATTCCCCAATTAAAAGACACAGACCAAATGATTGGATTAGAAAATAGGATCCATCTTTTTATTGCCTCCAAGAAACACACTCATCATCAACCATCAACAGCACCCTATGTTAAAAGGATTAAAAAAAAAGGTACCCAAAGAAAATGGAACTAAGAGACATGTAGGTGTAGCTATTCTAATATATGATGAAATTTATTTCAAACCAAAGCTAGTTTTTTTAAAGTACTTATGAAAGTACTTTCCATACACATTAAAGAAAATATCCACCAAGAAGATATTATAATCCTAAATAGATATACAACAAACATAGGGACACCCAATTTCATAAAAGAAACACTGTTAGATCTGAAAATCACTCCAACACAGTGATAGTGGGTGGCTTCATACCCTACTTTTACAAATGTGCAAATTGTCCAGACAAAAACTAAGCAGAGGAACCCTGAACTTAAAGGACATCAAAGGGTTAGTATCTAGAATATACAAAGAACTTAAAAAACTAAACATCAAATAAACAAATGATCCAATTAAAAATTGCAGCAAGAATGAAACAGAGTTGTCAAAAGATAAAATAAAATGGCTAAGAAATATTTTTTAAACATTCAGCATCTTTAGCAATCAAGGACCTGCAAATTAAAAGTACTTTGAGTTTCTTCTTATTCCAGTCAGAATGGCTAAGATTGAGAAAAGCAGACAACAAATGCTGGTGAGGATGTGGTGAAAGGGGAATTCTTACTGCTGGCAAGTACAAACTGGTGTAGCTGCTATGGAAATCAGGGTGGAATGCCTCAAAAAGCTAGAAACAGATACACCACATAGAAAGAGATCTTTCCATACCACTCTTGGCCATATACCCAAAGGAGTCTATAAGATACTTGTCCATCCATGTTCATTGTTGCTCTGTTCACAATAGCCAGGAAATGGAAACAGCCTCGATGTCTATAAGCTGATTAATGGATAATGAAAATATGGTACATTTACACAATGGAATATTATTCAGCTGTTAAGAAAACTGGAATTATGTAATTCACAGGTAAGTGGGTGGAACTGGAAACAATCATCCTGAGCGACGTTAACCCAGACCAAGAAAGACAAATACCACATGCTCTCTTTCATAAGTGGATGCCTGCTTTGAATCCTTAGATATGCATGTTTCAATTGGAAAATCCATAGAGTAATCTGGAATTGGAAACTGGTAAAGGGCCATGGGACTAGGAAGCTTCATGGGAGGGGAGACAGAACACAGTGATATCAAGGGGGACAGGGGAATGATACAGTAGGATGGATTAAGTACAGTGGAAAGTGGAAGGGCAGAGCCAAGGAGGAAGTGGGATAACTAACAATAAAAGTTTTTTTTTTAAGAATCTATGGAACTTTGCTACTCATATAAGATTTTTAAAGTAAATACAAATACAGTATAAAATGAAATTAAAAGGAGTTACCTGTAATGGGACATTGCCCCTACCAGACAACATAAGCTAGTGAATAAAAATCCCAATTCCAGGAATGGTCTCTCTTTTGAAGCTGTTGACCCATAAAACCTCAAACAATACTAGCTATTGTTTCTGCTCTTGGTTACCCATCAGAACTTGACAGTAAGGTCCAATTACTGAAGATACTACATACATGAGTTTTAGAACAAACAAAGAGAAATCAAACTGATACTGACCTCAAAGCTTCATCTCTGCTGCCTAAATTTTATAATGCTGAAAAGTGCTCTGTATGCATCCAGAAGAGAAAAGTAATCATCATCTTGCCCTGGTCTGAATCCTGCAAGCTATAATAACAACTGTCCTGGCAAGATATGCCCACTGATGCAATAGTGGTATTTAAATATACACAATTCTGACTTCTTTGAGCAATCAGAAGTTTGGACCTCTCATGCTAGGAATAGCAGTTGCCCTCCACAAATGACCCTTATGCCTGGGTGAGCATGGTCACCATTGATCAATTCACTTGGACTTGTGCTTTTTTTATACTTTCATTCATTTCATTTCATCCATCTGGTACAATTTTGGGATCTCCATTTGGTTCAGAATTGCAAGGACCCTGCAAATAATTGCTAAGAGAAATTCCAAGTAACCCAAATAAGCATGCAATCAAATAAAGAAATCCTGGATTTGGTGAGCCGAAGCCATTTACAAATCACTTAAATCAAATGTTTATGCCCAAAGACATCCTAAAGGAATCACAAAAACCTTATTCTGATTGTCCATTTTTATGTGGAAATCTAATTTGTAACAGCATGTTCAAAACAGCTAAGATGTTGCACATCCTAGCATATCAGTCTGCCCTCATCTTGATGAGTTAGAGGTAAACCACCACTCTAATTCTAAGTTGCCTATCTCAGAGCCTTTATAAGAAGGGAAAAGGATCTCTCTTATTTAAGACACTGTATTTCATTTTGCTGTTTAGATCTTTGTTAATCACAGCTGAATCTAATTATAATTGCTTCACCAGCTGTGTTTCAAGTGATATTGATTTGAATAATACAACACTGTCATTCTGTAGGTCCTAAGTGGTAAGCTATTGAGAATTCCTTGAAATCAGCCTACTACATGCTCACAGGGGCGGGGTGGAGGGATGATGACAAAGAATCTTAAATATATAAAGAAGGGGAGAAAAATAATCTTAAGCTGTATCACTTGGAGATAATCTTAACATTTTTCACGTTTACTGTTTTTTTATATTCCCGTATGTGAAAAGATTAACATTGCATTTTTGTTGTCGTCCTACCTAGGAGATTGCATACAACTAAAAACAACTAGTATTCCAGAATATAGCCATTGTGCAGAAATTATTTGTTTAATACTGTTTTCCCAAAAGGTCAAATGAGCCTGTCCTGCAACTATAAGTTTGGTAGCAACAAACTGGCTTCCATGTCTTTGTGTTATCACACATGTCCTTCTTCCATGGATATGTAGTTTGGGCTCATGGGAGTATTAAAATTTATAAATTCATCTTCACAAATAAACTGAAATAAAAATAAGCAATCTTTCATTATCCAAGCTTATTATAAGAGCTCTGTGATCCATATGTTGATTCTAAAGATATTTCTCTGAAGCCATATCCATACATAAATTTACATTGGCAACATTTCTTTCTTCTGCTATAGTGCTTTAAAATTCAAATGCAAAGAGACCATCCTTAAATTATCCTGCCTTGTGAGTGACATCTTCCATTAAGACCTAAATTTACTTCCAGCCCACATAGATGCAGTGTCCACAGAGTTGCTGCTATGCATTTTAATAGCTGGAATGAAGAATAGTGAAATAGAGGTTTGAGAAATTACTTGTGTTGAAAAAACTTTGCCTCACGTCAGGTTAAATAGTCTTTCTGAATAGTCGGCCTCAGAGGGGGAGATTTATTGAGGAGCCAATTGTGACTTGGTACTTACAGAACAGGAAGCAGGAGACAGTAAACTTCCCAGTAGCATCTTCTTTCTCCAGCTGCGATGGAGTATCGCTTAGGGAATGCTGACTCGTGGCACCTCCAGTATCATAAAACTGGACTTAAAGGGAGCAGCGTTGAGCAAGATTTCAGTGCTTTGCCTCAATATAAAGAAATTTCAAAATGAATTATGATAACATCTATAGAAATGAGGAAAGAGCATCACATGAAAAAGTTAAGTGTGAAATTTTTACCTAGTAAATGAGATGTTATTCCACAAAACGTTAAAAATGGCCATCCATCTCCACTGAGAATTAGACAGAAGGTATATTCCTGATCTGTAACATAAGAGATATGGTTTACATGTCAAAAATCTCCTAGTAAGGACAACTATGCAAAGGGTTAACAAGCCAAGGTTTCAGAACACTGCTAGTGGGGTTATTTTGGAATCCATATTCACCCATAGGCTTGCTCCTTGGTGAGGGGGAGGGAGTAAATCACAGAAAAATAGACTTGCTCACTAGTTCTTCCCAATGATCAATGTATTCCCAGTTAGGAGAGAAGTGAAAATTTATCTTGATAAACTGTGAAGAAAACAAGAACTTGCCATAGAACTAGAAAGCTGAGCAGACTTGTTGGGTGAATATTATTGGACAGAAATCTGTATTGAAAGGGGATAGCTGCAAGATCAGGAGCAATGGATAGAAGAGAGAAAGACTGTGGAACTGGCAGCTTGGATGGGACCAGGGGAGGGATAGAACCAGGTGCCCTGCTCCTCAGGGATGAAAGTTGAAAGAGAGGAAAGGCAGAATCTGCTGGGGCCTGTAGCTGGTGCCATGTTTATGGACAAGGTCAGCTGGCAGCACAGTGTACCTCCCAGTTTCCTCTCTGTTTCTGCCTGTTGAGGTCTAAACCTCCCTGCTACCCTACACCCCAGCCTAGTCCTCCGTCCTGATCAACTTGCTTGGGAGTCCCGTCTCATGACTGTTTGTCTCCCTTGTTTCCATCCTTCAAAATTCACAGAGAAGAAAGGCTTCTCTGACTCTTCTTGCTTCTTTTTTCCTTTTTCTTTTTTTTTTAATTGTTTTTTTTTTTTTTTTTTTTGAGATAGGGTCTCCCCATATCCCCAACTGGCCTAGAACTCACTATGGAGACCAGGCTGGCCTTGAACTCACAGTGATCCGCCTGACTCTGCCTCCCAAGTGCTGGAACTAAAGGTGTGCGCCACCATGCCTGACTTGTTTCTTTTTCTTAACTATGCTTAGGAAAATTATCCTTATTTATTCTTTTATTAATTCCTTGAAATTTCTGATTTCCTCCTTTCTCTGTTATCCTCCTCAAGTGCCTCCACATTGCATCTGCAATTTTATGCATCATATGAGGGGATATTCATACATACCAGCATTGGGGGTGTTTAAGTAACTTCAGATGCTGAAGAAATCTATCTATCCCTGGAGGTTTTTAAATTAGTAGTGTAGAAAAATGGTTGTACTTTATATTTTTTGAAGTCCCTTTGATGATTCTAAGGGACACCTTACTTGGGAACAACTATATCAATGCATACTTCAAAGAGAAGTTATAATTTATCATAATATACACAACAAAATGAAAAAAGAGCTATCTCAACCATGAACTTTAAAAGCAGCATATCTTCTTGTCAGTGACTTGTCATTCTTATTTTTTTTGTGTATATTATGGGTATCATTTAACTCTTTGAATTGATAGATTGGTATTTGCATCTTTTACCTATATTGTCTACCTACCAACACCTCTATCTATTCATCCATCTTTCTATATATCTATCTGTCTTTTCCTTTTTTCTCATGCCTCCTCTGACTGTACTACGGATTTGCAAGCTTAAACATCATTTTTATATAAGGGAAACTGAGGGCAAGAAACAGCATGGTAAAGAATGAAAATTAAGCAGTCTCCTGCCTGAGAAACGCATGGCCCAGGGAAAGGGGAGACACTGGAAGACTTTCAAGAGATGTAGGAATATCAATGGTTTAAAAAGAATCAACTTCCCATACACCTGAAGGACTCCTGCATTCTTTCCTTACATAAAGTAGATTTATTTTTCTTTGCTTTATCATAGCACTGCTTGTTCTGAGATGCAGTTAGCTATTAGGAATCTCACTGTGGAACATTTCTCCAGGAGTAACAACTTCCACAAAAAAAAAAGGAAATAAATAAATGTTTGTAAAAACTACCTAAGGGAAAATTACTAATGCTTTTATTGAGAAAGCGCCTCTAAAGAGCAATAATAAAAGCAGTTTAACATCATCTTAAATAATACTAATTGTTTTCCTCTGTATTATGTGAACATGAGCCAAGAGTGACAAAAATAAGTAGTTTGGAGCTTATTTAGAATGATGTAAATTAAATATATTATAGATTATGGTTTTTCTCTTCATAATTTTAATCCAAATATCCTTATACTGTCAGAAAATCATTACTCAGGAAGTATAAGAAAAGCAAATATATTAAAAAATACACAGGGCTGGTCCCTGGGAGCCCTCAGAGTCTCTTCCCATTCCCACCTCCCTTTGCATCTGTGGGTGGGCCAGTAGCTTTCCTGGGTAAGTTTGGCTTCACCCACTGTGCCTTGACTCCCCCAGCCTCATTCACCCACCCAACTCCTCCACCCCATCTCTGCTCCTAGCAGGGACACTGGCACATTTCTTGTCTTGACACCCCAGACTTCTGGACTGGCCTCTTGGCCCAGATTTCCTGATCCTTTGCATCCAGACCAACCCAATTCCTCCCTCTAGTCTTCAGGAGCCCTAAGAGGCCCTCTTCCCATAACCAGCTCCCTTTTCATTTCTAGGCCAGCATCTTTCCTGGAGGGATCCAATCATTAGGAGAAAGCCTGAGAGCATCTGATCCTCATCCAACTTGGGCCTCTGTGGGAACTCCTAAGCAGGAAGACTAAATCAATTTGGCCCCTCCAATATAAAATCAAAAGAGAGAACCTGAATTTTAGACCAACCAGCTATTCATGCCCAACAAGTAAACCACAAAGGCACACAAAGTTTACAAAAAGAAGCAGACCTGAACTCAACAAAGGAAGGCTGGTTGAGTCTCACACAACAATCAGAAACTAAAAAGAAATCCATATGTCAAAGTCACAGCAAAAAAGCAACATGAAAAATCCAAATAATATATCCCTAACAAGAACCAACAGTCCTGTGGAGGAGTACAATGAGAACACCTTAGAGATAACACAGGACGTGGAATTCAAAAGAAAAATTATAAACATGGTAAAAAAATTCAGTAAATTTAAAGAACACACAAACAAAGAAATCAAAGATCTGAAGAAAGATAGGGATAAACTGCTGAATGAATTCAGAAAAGAGTTAGAAATATTGAAGAATACTCAGGCTGAAATGAAGAAGGAAGTGA
>NW_008360312.1:264117-264976 GCF_000622305.1 Nannospalax galili
GAAAACACAAGAAGGGAATAAGCAAGAATTGTGTGACACCATAAAAAAACCCAAACTTGCAAATCATAGGTGTACAGGAAGGAGAAGAATCTCAAGATAATGGTATGGACCAGATCTTCAACAGGATTGTAGAAGAAAATTTCACAAAATTAAAAAAAAAGACATGCCCATACAAATACAAGAAGCGTATAGACACCAAATAGATAGTACCAGAAAAACTCCATGGCACATCATAGTAAAAACACTAAATGTTCAGAAAAAAAGAGACAATACTGAAAGCTTCAAAAATAAAACAACAAGTCACATATAAGGGAAAACCCATAAGGATTACAGGTGACTTTTCAGTGCAAACTATGAAAGCTAGAAGAGCCTGGACCAAAGTATTCCCAGTTCTAAATGACCACAGATACCAGCCCAGAATATTTTACCCAGCCAAAATGTCTATCATAGTTGAAAGGGAAAGAAAAATCTTCCATGACATAAATAGGCTGAAAGAATTCATGTCCACAAAACCAGCCCTTCAGAGAGTTCTTGAAGCAATCTAAAGAGCTGAAGAAATGACTATACCCAAGGGGTTATAAAAAGAAACTTAATGAAGGTATAACTGTGGAAATACAATACTACATCAAGAATGTGAACAGAAATAAAAACGACAGGAATCAGTACACATCTTTCATTAATAACTTTAAATATCAATGAACTGAACTCCCCAGTCAAAAACACAGACTAGTTGAATGGATTAAGAAACAAAACACATCTTTTTGTTGTCAGCAAGAAACTCATCTCACTTTCAAGGACAGGCACTACCTTAAGGTGAAAGGATGGAAAAAAATATACCAAACAAATGGTACTAAGCAAA
>NW_008360312.1:265124-312828 GCF_000622305.1 Nannospalax galili
GGACGCAGATTAATCATAATTCAATAGTAGGGGATTTCAATACTACATTGTCACCACTAGATAGGTCAACAGGACAGAGAATTAACAGAAACACATCTGAATTAAATAACACCGTACATCAAATGGGTCTAACAGACATCTAGCAAATATTCCACCCAAGCACCAAAGAATATACTTTCTATTCAGAGCCCCATGGAACTTTCTCCAAAATTGACCATATACTGTGGCACAAAACAAACCTCAAAAAATACAAAAAGACAGAAATAATTCCATGCACTCTATCAGATCACAATGCAATCAAGCTTAAAATCAACACCAGAAGAAACCCCAGTAACCACATGAACACAAGGGGACTAAAAAACACACTCCTGAATGATGAATGGGTCAAAGGAGAAATTAAGAAAGAAATAAAAGGATTCCTGGAATTAAAGGAAAGGACAATATACAACAAAACAAAACCTCTGGGACATGTTGAAAGTGGTCCTTAGAGAGAAGTTGATAGCTTTAAGTGCATTCATTAAAATATCAGAAAGAACACAAATAAATGACTTAACATTCCAACTCAAGACACTTGAAAAGCAACAACAAATGAAACTCAAATGCAGCAGACAAGAATAAATAACAAAAAACAGAGCAGAAATTAATGAAATAGAAACAAAGAAAACAATACAAAGAATCAATGAATCCAAGAGCTGGTTCTTTGAAAAGATAAACAAGATTGACAGACCCTTAGCCCAGTTAATCAAAAGAAAGAAAGAGCACCTCCAAATCAACAAAATCAGAGATGAAAGGGGAAACATCACAACAGACACCAAAAAGATCCAGAACATTATAAGGGAATACTTTTAAAAACCTATGCACTACCAAATTTGAAAACCTAAAAGAAATGGCTGGTTATCTAAAAGCATGGGAAGCACCAATCCTAAACCAAGAAGAGATCAACAGCTTAAACAGACCCATAACACATAAGGAAATTGAAACAGAAACAAAACCTCCCAACTGAAAAAAGCCCAGAATGAGATGGATTTACAGCAGAATTTTACTAGACACTTAAAGTAGTATATCCAATACTACTTAATTTATTCAAAAAGATAGAAATGGAGAGAGAACTTCCAAATTCCTTCTATGAAGCCAGCATCACTCCAGTACCAAAGCCAGGTAAAGATACAACTGAAAAAGAAAACTTTAGATCCATATCCTTAACGAACATAGATGCAAAAATTCTCAACAAAATACTTGCAAACCATATACAAACACACATCAAAAAGATCATCCACCATGATCAAATCAGCCGTATTCCAGAGATTCAGGGATGGTTCAATATATGTAAGTCAATAAATATCATAAACCCTATATGTGGGCTCAAAGACAAGAACCACATGGTCATCTCAATAGATGCAGAGAAGGCCTTTGACAAAATTCAACATACATTTATGTTCAAAGTCCTAAAGGGAATTGGACTGGAGGGAACATACCTCAACATAATTAAAGCTGTATATACCAAACACACACCCAACATCGTTTTAAATGGAGAAAAACTGGAAGCATTCCCATCAAAATCAGGAACCAGACAAGGCTGTCTACTATCTCCACTCCTTTTCAAAATAGTGTTTGAAACTCTTGCAAGAGCAATTAGACAAGAGAAGGAAATTAAAGGAGCAATAATTGGAAAAGAAGAGATCAAATTATCCTTTTTGTAGATGATATATCTAATAGATGCCAAAAATTCCACCAGAAAACTCCTAGAAATGATTAACACCTTCAGTAAAGGGGCAGGTTACAAAATTAATCTACAAAAATCTGTAGCCTTTCTATATACCAATAACAATCAGAGAAAAAGTACATGGAAACAACTCCACTTCACAATAGCCACAAAACGTAAAACAAAATATCTCAGAATAAACCTGGCCAAAGACATTAAAGATCCCTACAACGAAAAATTTAAATCTTTAAAGAAAGAGATTGAGGAAGACATTAGAAGATGGAAGGACCGCCCATGCTCATGGATTGGAACAATTTATATCGTGAAAATTACCATCCTACCAAAAGCCATTTATAGATTCAATAGAATACCAATCAAAATCTCAATGGCATTCTTTACAGGATTGGAAAAAAAATCCTAAGATTCATATGGAGGCACAAAAGACCTCAGATAGCCAAAGCAAAACTGACCACTAAGAGCAATGCTATGGGGATTACTATACCAGATTTTAAAATGTATTACAGAGGTATAGTCATAAAAACAACACGGTACTGGCACAAAAATAGACCCATAGATCAATGGAACAAAATTTGAAGACCCAAATATGAGTACATACAATTTCAGCCACCTGATATTGGACAAAGGGGCCAAGAACATTCACTGGAGAAAGACTAGCATGCTCAGCAAGTGGTGTTTGCAAAACTGGATCTCCATATGTAGAATGAAACTAAACCCTTATCTTTCACCTCGCTTAAAAGTCAGCTCCAAATGGATCAAGGACCTCCATGTGAAGCCTGAAACTCTGAAACTGTTAGAAGAAAACATTGGCAATAACCTACAAGATATAGGTGTAGGAAAGCATTATCTAAACCGTACATCAATTGCTCAGGAAACAAGGTCAGGAATCAACAAATGGGACCTCATTAAACTAAAAAAGCTTCTGTACATCAAAAGAAGCAACCAAGCAAGTAAAGAGAAAACCCACAGAATGGGAGAAAATCTTCACCAGCAATACATCTGGCAGAGGCTTGACATCCAGAATATGTAAAGCAAAAACTCAAGAAAGGAAGTAACCCAATTCAAAGATGGGCTAAGGTGCTGAACAGAGAGTTCTCAAAAGAAGAATTAAAGATGGCTAAGATGCATCTTAAAAGGTGTTCAACATCATTAGTAATTAGGGAAATGCAAATTAAAACCACTTTAAGATTTCATCTTACCCCAGTCAGACTGGTTAAGATCAAGAGAACAAATGATACCAAATGTTGGTGAGGCTGTGGGGAAAGGGGAACACTCATCCACTGCTGATGGGACTGTAAACTTGTTCAACTCCTATGGAAAGAAGTATGGAGAATTCTTAAAAAACTAAAAATGAGCCTACCATTTTACCCAGTTATACCATTCCTTGGCATATACCCAAAGAACTCATCTTATTTCAGAGACACATGTACATCCATGTTTGTTGCTGCTCTTTTCACAATAGCTAAGAGATGGAAGCAACCTAAGTGTCCCTCAATTGATGAGTGGATAATGAAAATGTGGTTCATTTATATGATGGAGTTTTACTCAGCAGTAAAGAAAGATGAAATCATGAAATTTGCAGGTAAATGGATGGAACTAGAAACTGTTATACTACGTGAAGTAACACAGATTCAGAAAAACAAACGACGCATTGTCTCCCTCATACATGGATCTTAGCACCAAATCCTTATAAGTGAGTATGTATCCAGACATCACTATAGGAACCAGAATAATGAAAAGGAACCAGAGAGATAAAGGAAAAGAAAGAATCTGAATGAGAAGAACAGTAAGAAACAGGTGTTAATAAGGGAGATATGGATAAAAATGGGGTTATTTTAAGGGGAGGAGGGAGGGTTATACAAGGAAACTTGGGGATAAAGGGAAAGAAGGAGTTCAAGAGAGATGGGACCATAGGAGAATGGTATTATTAAGGGAGAAATGGGGAAAATGGAGGCACTTAAAATGGGGAAACAATCATGGAAGGGTTAGATAATGTGAGAGATAAACAACACCTAGCTAGTTTAAAAAAAAAACAGAGGGAACCATGTTAGTCCAACAACCTACTGACAAATCATACATACAACTAGCTCAAGGAATATAATATATGTCTAGTAAAGGTTTATCTGAGAAACTTTGGTCTTTGCCGAAGTTTTGGTTTATCTGGGCCACCTGCATGGTCTTAAACACCCAAAAGGAAAATACAACCAATGATTAAAGGGATCAATATAATTCTTTAAGAGTCCATGTGTATAGCTAAAGGCTGCATACCAAGAAACAATGCCAGACCGGAGATACCTTCTTTAGAGTTGTTGGCCAGTGTGGCCCAAGAGACTCCCAAACAGTAACCCAGCATAGAACTGGGAAAATGAACAGCAGACCCCAATCTTATCTAAAGGAAAATTGGCAACTGATTGCTGCTAGATGAGGAAGAGCTGATCTTCTTAAAACAAGGAACTAAGGATAGGCTGACTAGACTCAGCAAATGGACAAGCACTGGGGAACAGCTAGGGGCACTGACAAACAGTGAACAGTAATAGTAATGACAGAGTATGTGAGCTCCACTCGGTGGGGGTGGGGGAGCATGGGAGGATGTCACTTGGGATGTGGGTATGTAGATGAATAAGTATGTTTGGGATGTTCTGTATGAAATACAAAAAATCAGTAAGTTAGAAAATGAGTTAATATTTCAGGAAGAAGCATAAAAATTTGCTTCATGTTAATTAGTAGATGTGAAAAACATTACCATTGAAATCTACCTGATGACTTTATATCCATGCTCATGTGCCAAGGATCTCAGAAAGTAAATGCCTATGACTAGTAATAATCAGATATCAGAGATTAGAGACACATGTGCAAACATCTAAGCGTTAGTTGCATTAAAAGTGAGTTTTTCTGTATGAAACAGTATATTTTAATAATGAAATGGAGATCTTTTAAAAAGGTTAAAACCTCATTCAATTTTTTTGTCTTATAGGGTTTATACTGAGTACAATATTGTATAACTGTACTAATTCATCTGTAAACTTAAAATTTTACTGCCAGTTTGAAAGAGATGAATCTTAGCTATGGAAATTGTTATTGAATGTATTAATGCTGTTGTAATGAAATGTTTCTTCTAATTATGTGGTTACTAAATAAATAATTTTTTAAAAATATTTTTTAAAAAAGAAAAAATACATAGGTTAAACTGGGTTTTTAAAAATAACTTATTTCTGGGGGCTGGAGAGATGGCTCAGTGGTTAAGAACACTGATTGCTCTTGCAGAGGATCTGGGTTCTATTCTCAGCACCCACATGGCAGGTAACAACCATCTGTAACTCCATTTCCAGGGGATCTGATGCCCTCTTTTGACCTCCACAGGTACTGCACAACACAGGTGCACTTACACACATGCAGACAATACACTCATACACATAAAATGAAAATAATAAAATATTAAAAATAAATAAAATAATATTTCTTTTCCATTTTTCTCAGTATTCATCTTCAGAAAGCATGTTTACC
The DNA here is from genome assembly GCF_000622305.1 of Nannospalax galili. Lineage (NCBI taxonomy): Eukaryota > Metazoa > Chordata > Mammalia > Rodentia > Spalacidae > Nannospalax > Nannospalax galili. The sequence continues at coordinate 270,349 of NW_008360312.1, forward strand.
TAGAATGGAAAGAAACTCCAAGCAGCAAAGAAAAGCAAGACGTGCCCATTGCTCTAATTACACCAAATAAAACCTGCAGGTGCAAACTGTCCTAGTCTGCTTGCTACTGCTGTGATAAAAACACTGACTGAAACAACTTGAGGATCAAAGGGTTTATTTTATCTTACATCTTCCAGGTCACAGTTCATCACTGAGGGAAATCAGGACAGAAACTCAGGGCAGGAACCTGTAGGCAGGAGCACAGACCACAGAGGTATGCTGCTGTCTTGCTTCTCTGGCCTGTGCTCAGCCAGCTTTCTTATACAACCCAGGACCACCTGTCAAGGGGTGGCACTGCCCACAATGGGCTGGGTCCTCCCTTATCCCCACATTGTTCAGCAATTAAGAAAATGCCTCATAGGCTGGCCCGCAAGGCCAATCCAATAGAAGCCATTCCCCAGTTGCGGTTCCCTCTTTCCCAGGTATGTCAAGTTTACTAGAGCTATCTAGTACAGAAGCTGATTGTAAAAATCCATAAATTTGCTGTAATTAAAATGTATTACATGATAATAAAATTAAGTTCCTATTATACAAAACGACATAGTGAAATATGTACACATCATATACATTTAATGCATGCTGTTTATATAGTAAACTCCTTTTTCTTATTTCATCGTATGGCATATAATGCCTCTCACCAGTCTCTACTACAGTACATATAAAGACTAGTAGCTGCTGGATGAATATTGTAGAGCACATGTCTTCTTCACTTTTAATACATAGAGCAGTTTATCGTAACAGCTAGTCAAGTTAATGGAATTCTTTCTGACTTCTCATACATAATTCTTTTTTAATTATTCCCAAAAGCTAAGCATCAGCCTGATGTATCCATATGTGCTAGATTGGTCCAGGGATACGGTGCCTTTTATCATGCTCTTTGCTTATAATTTTAATTGCTTAAATGATGCATTATTGAAAGTTAACTAATGAGTAACAGCATATACATTTATAAGTGTTACTTTTATAATCTTCTCAAAACATAACTTATGTTAGTTACATGAGTGTTAATTTCACTAGTTCCTATATCATTGTAAATTTTTGTTTATTGCTTCAGTAATTTGTTATAAAATATAACTCATAATTCATCTTGAACATTTTTATTATATGCTAAAAAATCATTTTAACATTTTTATTAAATATTAAAATGAGCTGCATTTTTCTGACAGGTATAAAGTCTAATTTGACTGATTAGGTCCAATGTGAGGATTGACTTTTAAAAATCATATTAGCTGGCAGGCTAATATGTAGTCAGTTCCTACAATAAGCACATGGCAAGACAGGACTAGACATGTAAGAGACTGACTGGGGAGTAAATCCTTATGGAGAATATGACAAAGGGTGGTGTGCTGGATAGCTTTAGTGTCAACTTGACACACCTGGGTTGAGGGAGCCTCAATCGGGGAATTTCCTCTATTGGACTGGCCTGTGGCCATGTCTGAGGGGCATCTTCTTGATGAGTGATGTGGGAGGGCCCAGCCCAGTGTGGATAGTGCCACCCCTGGGCAGGTGGGCCTGTGTTGCATAAGAAAGCAGGCTGAGCAGAGGCCAGGGGAGCAAGTCAGTAAGTAGTGTTCTTCCATGGCCTGTGCTCCTTGGGCTCCCTGATGAACTGCAACCTGGGAGATGTAAGACAAATAAACCCTTTCCTCCCCAAGTTGGTATTGGTCAAAGTATTTTGTCACAGCAATGAAGAACAAACTAGGACAGGTGGCCAGTGGCCCATAATACAATTTTGGACCATGTGAAAGAAGAAGGGAAATGAAGGGGATAATTCTTACAATTCAGTTGTAAGAAAGTTTTGGTTAGGACAATGGACAGTGACAAATTAGTGTTGCCTACACCCACTATACTGGGCTAATATTATTAAATGCATGGTTGGTTGGGATTAACCCAAGGAAGGGCAGCCCTAGGGCCAGCCCTGTGGCAGGTAAGTAGAACACTACAGCAAGGTACCTTGAGGTGTGTTCCATAAATGTTTCAAACTAAGTTAAATCTATAATCCATAGTTTTTGGTTATTTGGTTTGTTTGTTTTGATTTTTGTCATTTTGAGATAGGGTCTCCCTCTAGCCCCAGCTGGCCTGGAACTCTCTATGTAGGCCAGGCGGGCTTCAAACTTACAGAGATCTTCTTCCCTCTGCCTTCCAGGTACTGGGATTAAAGGCATGTGCCACCACAACCAGCTCTAAGTTATAAAGTTTGAAAAGAATATTTTATAATATGTAATAGAATAAAACACCTTTAAACAGAACATTATAGTGGTAAATTTTTTAAACTAAAACTAAATAAAAAGCTAGTAGTTATAAGTAGTAGTCATATCTCATTAATTCTCAAAACTTGGAAAATAAATTATTATAATCATTGAAAAGCATCTTTTGCTAAACAGGTTATTATTGGTTCTTTGTCTTGAACAAAAAAGACTCTCACTAAGTTATCAGCTGATGTGAAAGTTAAAATATTTGTTTATGTACGGTGCACGTGTGTATCACGCAAGTGCCTTTACCCACTGAGCCATCTCACCAGGCTGAATTCTAATTTTTTTATAAATGTAGAATTGAAGAAAAATGATATATGATCAATAAATTAATTATGGATATAAATATATATTATACATCAGTATAAAATTTATAATGGAAATAGAAAAAGGAAATACATACTTGAAACTGGAGAGAGGACTCAGCTGTTAAGAGCACTTGCTGAGCTTCCAGAGGACCCTTCTTCTCTGAGCACTCAAGTCAGGAGGCTCACAACTGCCTGCAACTCCAGCTCCAGGGGATCTGAAGCCTTTTTCTGGTCCTAATAAATACCCTCAAACACGTGGCATACACTCACACACACAAACACATGAATAAAAATAAAATAAAGCCAAAAAAAAGAAAGAAAATATATTCTATACCCATCCCACCTTTCAAAAGGTATTTGTTAAGTGGATAAAGAGTATCAAGTATCAAGTTATACTGCCTCAGTTTCATCTTAGACATGGAGAAGTAGACAGATACCAGTCTTACTCTTTAAAAAAAGTATTACTACTTTTAATGTGTATGAGTGAATTACCTGCATATATATAAGTGTACCTGTGTTGTTCAATGCTCAGAGAAGTCAGAAGAGGGTATCAGATCCCCCTGGAACTGGAGTAACTAGTTGTTAGCTCCCATGTGGGTGCTGGAAACCAAACTTGGTTTCTCTGTAAGAGTAGCTACTGCTCTTAACCATTGAGCCATCTTCCTCTAGCCCCTCGTTACTCTTGAAGAACAGAAGAATGTAAGAAAAATTGCCAAGATCACAAATTTTCTTTAATCTGACATCTGCTGGCATGGGACAAACAACTAATTTGGAGCTTTAAGGACCACAAGGGTCCATAGGGCATGTGCTTATCTAGAACAAATGCTTCCTGTCACTATGAGGCCAGGAAAAACGTAAGCTGCAGGTTTTAGAAATTTCTAAGATGAGTATAGGCCTCTGTAACAATTTGAACCCTTGAGAGTCACAAATGCCCTGGGTTTTCCAGGCTTTTAATGGCTTTTCCCCACAAGCTTACGGAGATGATGAGGAAGAATGCAGGCTAAACCTCCTTAAAGGTGCTGTGTCAGAGAAGCCAGCAGGTACTCCTCAAACTGCATGGTGACCTTTCTCCCTGGTATCCCTTGATGGGCTGGAGAAAGAATAGCAATTCGTAAATAAGCAAAGTAACAAAATGATGCCTGTGGGCACTTAAGAAAACTCATTGTAGTAGGAGGAAAGGAAGATCAGATTGGCAGGAAAGTTCCATCTCTGTCTTAGGGACAGGAATGCATACTTACTAGAATCAGCGCTGCAGTTGGAGAAGGAGAGGACACAGTTTTGAAAGCCACATTTCTGAGAACCAAAGTCTTACTGCATGCCAGAGATGGATGATAAATTCCAGGCCCATTTCAGCTCCCACCATCAACTTAAGAAGTGCCAGGTACACTTTTTAATTGGATTTAAAGCTGACTCCACAAGATGGAACTCATGCCTGCCTGGTATAGTTAAATGTGCCAAAAACCCATGGCTGGATAGGCCACAGGGCCTCAGGTAGAACCTAATGCTATTATCCTGCTAAAGAGACATAGAAATAAACTGACCCCTAAGTTCTTATGTCTATACCCATACATAGTGCATCTGTCAACACTCATCAGAGAATATTTTTCTTGCAGAAGATAGCAATTTAATGCAGAGACTCACATGTGCAGGGAATAATAAAAGACTGAAGAGCTCAGTTCTAAATGGGGTAGCTATATCACAACCTTTCCCTCAGGGTACAGGGATCATCCTAGAAGACGGGGCAGAAATACTGTAAGAGTCAAAGGTAGTGGACATCTGCGGTGAAACGGTATTTGCAGGACATGACAGTGCCATTACACACAGGAACTCACAGCAGTTCTGGCTGCATGCACAAGACCTGCACAAGATCAAGCCAGCTAAAATTCCAGCATGAATGGAGGAGGAGCTCATGAAATTCAACCCCCCAGGAGCTATTGGAAATTTACGACTGACATGAAAGGAAGATCCAATTTTCTTCAGAAATGCAGACTCTGAGAGGCTATCCATGCTCAGCCGATGATCCTTTCCCCACAAACACAGAGGCAACACTAAGTGGACTCAGTTAGTTTAATAAAAAGAGTACATGAAGTTGGGAGGGAAAAGTGGTAAGGGAAAAAGGGGAGAAATTGGAGGGGAGGGAATGGAGGTGGGTCTGATCAAAATGTATTATATACATGCATGAAATTTTCAAAAAAAAAATAAATATTAAAAGGAGAAATACAAAAAGGAGTCAGGTAAAGGTAACAGATAAATACACCTAAAATATCTATGAGACATAGATTGTCTTTAGGGCTCAATGAAGGAGGAAGACCCAAACCCTAAGTAGCACATATTGAGAAAAGAACCTCGAGGAAAACATCACACATCCTAGTCATCAGACAAATTTGATGCCTGTGATATATTAAGAACAAATCTCTGATAGTCCAATTCCTGAATGGGCTAACAAAAACCTTCCAAACTAAGGGTCTTGCAGAAAGAAAAAGTCTTTATTCCCCTGAGACAGAGGCATCTGGATTTATGTGGAGTGTTTCATGGTTTGTGTAGGTGATCTCATTTTTGTTGAATGTTGGTATCTCTTTCTTTACTGTTTCCAAAACTTACCAGGTTATGACACAACTGAATAGTGTTTGGTGTTCATTTTGAGGGCCACTTTATGTTGATGCACAAATGGAGTATAAGAAGTAGTTTCAGTTCAGCTAGAGACAGGTGCAACTTTGAGTTGTGGTTCCAGGGTAGACTCTACACATCCTGGATCAGCAGGATGGGCTCGATGGCTGTCTCCTAGGTGAACAAGTTAGCTGATAAGTTAGACTAGGAGAGCTCACAGGCTGAGGGCACACAGGAATCCTAGTGACCTGAGCAGGGCTGAGAGATGAGATGGCAGGGCACAAGGAAGTCTCAGGAAGGGGAACTCAGAAGCTCAGATCTTGGATGAGTGTGAAGGTGTGGGTCACATAAGAATCCCAGTGATTCAAGCAGACCTGAAGGCTCAGATGGCAGGAGGAAACTCACCACAAGTCTGGGGGAGTGAACATGTCCAGAACAGGCAAGGATCCAAGTACCCAAGGAGGTCTGGGAGCTGAGATGGCAGGGCACATGTAAGAATCCTCATTTTAAATGTTATAATATTTAGTTCAGTATCATTCTTTTATAACCAAAATGCCTAACATGCAATAAAGTTACAAGGATTGAGGCTGGAGAGATGGCTCAGTAGTTAAGATCACTTGATGCTCTTGCAAACTATACAAGTTCAGTTTCCCAGCAGCCATTTCAGGCAACTCATAGCCATCTGTAACTGCAATTTCAGGGACTCTGACTCTCTCTTCTGACCTTGTAGGCACTTGTACACATGTGTCATACACACACACACACACACACACACATAAAATATTTTTTAAAATATGAGACAAAAGGAAAAGCAAAACATACTTTTGAGAGAAGAGACAACTAGAATAAAATGATTCATAAATGTTGTAACTGGGGCTAGATATATGGCTCAATGGTTAAAAACACTGTTCTTCCAGAGGACCCAAATTCAATTTCCAGCACCCACACGGTGGTTAACAACCTTCCATAACTCCAGTTCCAGGGGATCAGGTACTCTCTTCTGGCCTCTGCGGGCATTCCACTCACATGGTACACTTATATACATGCAGGCAAAACACTCATAACACATAAAAATAAAAATAATAATGAATGGGGGTACTGAGACTGAGCAGGGAGGAGGGAGGCTGGATGGGAGGACCAGGAGTAGAGGTGTATGAATCTTGGTTGCTTAGAAAACCCAGAGCGAAGTGTGATGTCCCCAAAACCCCACGAAAAATGACCATACAGTGTCTAAATGTTAGTGCATATATACCTAGTAGCTACTTACCATGGAACACAATGCCAGACAAAAGAGACCTTCTTTGAATGGTTCATGAGTGTGGTCCAGGAGACTCCCAAAATAGCACGGGCTGTTGCCAAACCTCTTGGTTATCTCCCAGAACTAGTAGATAAGACCCTACTGCTGAAGACAGGGCATGCTTCAAATACAGAACTTAGAGCAGTGGAGGGGAAACTGACCTGGAGACCATCTATCAAAAGTTTAGCTATCATAAGGTTAGTTGATAATATGCAAACTGTCAAGGGAGAAAAACAATCCGTGGTCCAACCCAGGCCTAAAGCCTAATAACCATAATGGCCAGCATGTCAAACTACCTCTATTGGTGCAGTAGTGGCACTGTTATCTGGGGGATGAGGGGGAATCAACCATTATCTAATTGGACTTAAAGCCCTCTCAATGGGAGGAAACTCATGAGTGGCACTGTAAACTCAGCCAAATGCACATGATATGAGAGAACATAGATCCTAGAGAAAACCCTGTCTCTTTCATGTCTCTATACAAGTGAAATTTCTTACCATATGCTAAATATGGATCCTTATAATTACAGACAAGCATACCATACATCACTCATCAAAGGTGCTCCTTTTTGCAACAGATGGTGGCTACTACAAAATTCCACAACTGGTCAGACACAGAGACTGTGTGTCTGAGAGATGCCCAGTACTAGGTGACACAGATGAACCTCTACACCTGAAGCTCATGGAAAATAGTGGAACAAAGGAAATGATAGAGAGAAAACTAATGCATCCCTCAATTCGTACCAGTAAAGCTTCCTTATACAACAAAGTATGATGCACACAAAAGGCCACAACTGGCCAAGTTTTAAAGAATAACAGACTGCAGAGTGTGTATCTTTGGATGGGACTCCTATATTGAACTTCACCCACCCAAGGCTCAGGTACCATTGCAGAAGAGGGGCTGGAAAGATTGTAAGATCCAGGGCTGGTTCATGAATACAGGGAAGCAGAGGCTTTCAGATCACTGGAAGCTTGCACATGTGAACTTGTGGCAATGGTGGTAACCAACTCAACTAAACAGGGTCCCAGAGGAGAGGAGAGGAATGGGTGGCAGCCTGGTCCTAGACTGAGAACTATAAGAGAATGACTGGTGCTGGATGAGGGAGATATGATTACATACAATTTCTAGATGGACTGACTAGACTGCAGTGGATGAAAAACTGAAGAATATCTGGGCACAAATGCTTGACTAAATGGGGCTTAACATGTATGGTGGGATACATAACGTTTGTTGGGGATGGGGGGCATGGATGAGGGAAGGGGGCTAAATTTGATTAATAACTATTGTATAAAACTACAAAATCTCAATACAATTTTTCATTTTAATTAAAGAAAATTAATGTTGGAACTATCAGTCAGGGAATTTAAAATACTATGGTGAGGGCCAGGCATGGTGGTGCACACCTTTAATCCCAGCACTTGGGAAGCAGAGGCAGGCAGATCTCTGTGAGTTCAAGGCCAGCCTGATCTACATAGTGAGTTCCAGGACAGCTTGGGGCTACAGGGAGACCCTGCTCAAAAAGACAAAAAAAAAAAAATACTATGGTGACTGTATTAAAAGATCTACCAAAAAAGAAGATAATACATATTTTGTAAAAGTAGATAATGCATGGACAGATAGCTTTAGAAAAGAAATGGAAACTTTAAGAATCAATGGAAATCATAGTATTATAAAATATCTTAATAGACATAAACTGGATTAGTAATCACTTTGTACAGCTGGGAAAATAGTGGTTTTGATGACAGGTTAATAGAAATTACCTAAGCATAAGTCCAAAAAGAAGAGAAAGGGAAGGGGAAAAACAGAATCGGGCATTCAAAAACTATGGTATCATACCAAATGGTCTATCATGGATATAGTCGTGGTACTAGAAAGACAGAAGAGGTGAGTAAAAGAAATATTTAGAGGTGGAGAAATAGCTCAGTAATTAAAAGTACTTGCTGCTTTTCCAGAGGACCCAAGTTTGGTTCCCAGGACCTACATGGCAGGTAACAACTATCTTTAACTCCAGTTCCAGGGTATCTGCCACCATCTTTTGGTCTCTGTTGTCACTGAACAACACAAGTACACATATGCATGCAGGCAAAACATTCATACACATTAAATAAAGTCCAGAAATTTTCAATATTTAAAGAAGTAATGATAATAATTTCCCAAAATAAATAATGCATCTCAAACCAAAAATCCAAGAGCATCAGAGAATGTGGAAGCATTTTAAAACAAAACAAGTAAAAAATATTTATTTCTAAACATCTAGATAGGGCTACTATAAAATAATATCATCACCTGAATGTTTTAAAGAGAATCTCACAGTTCTGAATCTAGACAGTTCAAAGGCAAACTGTCCGCCAATTTTCAAAGGAGGATATAATGGTCTAGTGTCTCTTCCTTGAAAAGAATTGTTGGCATTACTGGATTAAGACTTCACTCTTCAGCCTCATTCAGCCTTAACTACCTCCTTATAGGAGCTATCTCCAAGTACAGTCACTCTGGTGGTTGGAAATTTTGCATAGAAATTCAGGAAGGATTTAACTGGGTCCACAGCATTCTGTTCTAGGAACCACAAATCCACATCCTTACCATAGTCCATTCCAACAATCTTTAACTCATTCCACACCAATTCTAAAGTCTAAAATTCCATTTAAATATCATATAAATCAGATATGAGGGAAAGCTCAAACCTGACTTATCCCGAGACAAAAATCCATTCTAGCTGTAAATCTGTGAAACCAGACAAGTTATATCCTTCCCTAAAATACACTGATATGGCAGCCATAGAAGAAAATGACCATTCCAAAAGAAATAAATTGTAAGGGCCTTCACAAGGAGGCCCCAAACCCTAGAAAAAGTTACTATGTAGGAAGTCAAAGATCATATACCCTAATTAATCATTCCATCCTTGGTCTGTTCTTTAAAAGATTAACTACCTGTTTTTCTTGTCATAACCAAAAGTAAAATTTTCCTTTTTTCTGGATCTCCGAAATTACTACCAGTCACAAAACCCCAGAGCCTGCGCAATCCAGCAGATCCCCACAATGATTATACCACCTTCCACTGGTGGTGCTTGAACATTAGGGACAAGTTTAAGGGACAATTGATGACACTGGACATGACTCCTGAAGTCAGTGACCAGCTGCCTATGATTTTGAGTAATGTAGCCTTGATACAATCTCAGGACCTAATTTATATCAAAGTAGGAGTAGCTCCACTGTGAAAACCCACTCAGCGAACATTCCTGACTCATAAAGTTGTCATCTCTACTCTTTTTTGGCAGTACTTTCCCATCGTCATGCCCTCACTCACTCAAGAGATCACCCATGCTGGAAATCACCAGCACTTCTTCCCCTTGTGTATAGTTTTATTTCTTCCTCTAAACAAAACTTATACTTATTGGTCTAATGCCTCAGTCTATAAATTCTTTTACTAACAAGACCAAGAATCTGGACTGACCTTTCCAGTCAATCACCTTTACAACAAACCTAGGAAGTCAAATTCTATTAAATCTTGCAGGATAATAATCTTGTTTGTTTAATGCCTCATTTCCCTAATATACTGAGGTGGTGATTCTTGCCTTTAGTGTTCATATTTCTATTAACAGTCTCTTTATAGCCAAGTACTTCAAAATCCTTCCAATCTCTTCCCATCAGCCAGTTACAAAGCCACTTCCAAAGCTTCATCTGTTTTTACAATATATCCCTATTCCTTGCACCAAAATCTGTTTTAGTCAGAGTTCTTCAGAGAAAGAAAAACCAAAGCATATCTATGCTTCTCTATAACCATATATGAGAGGAGAGAGGAATAGAAGAGAAAGAAAGAAACAGAAAGCGATTGATTGATTGGTTGATTGATTGATTGATTGATTGATTGATTGATGTGAATTGGCTCACACAGATGATTGATTGATTGATTGATTGATTGATTGATTGATTGATGTGAATTGGCTCACACAGTTATGGAAGCGGGCCAGTCCTCAGATCTGTGGCTGGAAAGCTGGAGATCTTGGAGGGCTGCTGATTGTAATCCAATTGCAAAGAGGTTTCAGACCCAGAAAGAGCTACTGACATTTCAGTATTGAAGGAGAGTGTTCCTCAGACCCCCTCCCTGTCCTCTGAGAAAGAGCTGCCCTCCACTTGACTCTGGAAATCCCCTAGATTGTTCAAACCCTTTCTTGGTACATCTGTTTATGGTTTCTATGGGAATAGTCCAATGCAGAAGAGGAAGAATGTTCTGCGCCAGGTAAGCTAGCCAATGGGTGTATAGATTAAGGCTCTGGAAATCAGTCCTAGATTGTTCAAACCCTTTCCTGGTACATCTGTTTGTGGTTTCTATAGAAATCCCCTGCTCTGTGGTTTTTGTGCTTAAAAACCCTGTGTTTCCATGGCTCTGGGTCACAGTGCAGCTCCTGAGCCTGCCTGCATCCCCGGCTATTTGGTTTCAATAAAGCAGTTAAGTTCTCCTGAGTCTCAGTGTCAGAGTGGTCAATTCAGGGAATTTCTCAGGCCCTGAACATTTTGGGGGCTCGTCCAGGATTCCCTAAAAGACCCTTGGTCTGTTTTCCTGTCTTTTTTTGTTCTCCATTTGGCACCCAACGACATCAGATCTGGTTTCTCCCATGGTGAGTCTGTTTTGATTTCTATTCTGGGTGTCTGGACTTCTAGGGACTCAAGGGAGAGAGACTGGATGCAGTATTGCTCTCCAAACCAGAGGACAGGGGACACCCTGACTCTCCATCTGAATGGTTGACCGCTTGTGCCCTCCAGGCCTTCGGTGTCAACCCTAATCGCTTTCACAGTGATTCTCTGACACACAGCGCCTTTGTTCTGTCAGTCAAGTCTTGAACAGATCTGTCCGATCTGTCTGTTTCTCCTTTGTCTTTGTTTTGGTGTAATCCTTTCCTTTTCCATCATGGGTCAATCCCCTTCATCTGACATGCCCCTTGACTTAATTCTTTCTCATTTTAAGGATTTCCAGAAGGCGGCCACAATCTCTGGAGACACTGTCTATTCGGGAAAATTCCGTACCCTTTGTTCTCTCGAATGGCCACCTTTTGATGGTGAATGGCTCCCTACTGGGTCCTTTGATGTTAACAAACTTTCTTCTGTTCAGGCCATGATCTTCAGAAATCCAGGACACCCTAACCAGGTCACCTATGTTATGGCTTATTTTTACCTCTTGGACAAGCCTCCCAAATGGTTAAAACCCCATTTACCTGCTTCTCCCTTGAAGCCCACCCTTCTATTTCTGGGGCCCCAATGGCCTCTTCATTGGTCTCACCCACCTCCTATCCTTCCTTTTCTGACCATCCCTCCACTCTTTACCCCTCCCCACATGCATTCAGGCCAGCCCTATAGGCCTGAGATGACCCCTGCCTTCCTTCCCCTCTGTGCCTTGCTGGATTCCTCTGGCTGCAGTTTTCTTATTTATTCTCCTTTCTCAACCAATGACCTTTATCATTGGAAATTACAAAATCCTCCTTTCTCTGAAAAACCCCAGGCTTTAATTGGGCTCCTGGAGACTATCTTTCTTACTCACCAGTCCACCTGGGATGATGTCCAACAACTCCTGCAGGTAAGGAGTCACTCAAACTCTACCACCAGAGTCTTATGGGGGGGGTCTCCAGGCTGCTACTAAAAAGCCTGCAAATTTGTCAAAGTCAGTCAGGTTTTACAGGGACAGACAGAGGCTCCAGCACACTTCCTGGAGAGGCTTATGGAGGCCTACAGGGTTTACACTCCTATTGACCCTGAGGCATCAGAAAATCAACAAGCAATAAGCATTGCCTTCATGACCCAGTCTGCTCCTACTATACAGAAGAAATTGCAAAAATTGGAAGGCTTCAAAGATAAGAGTCTGAATTGCTTGAAATCTCCCAAAAAGTCTTCAATAACCACGAGACCCAGGAGGAACATGAAGAATGTCACAATCAAAAACTGGCATGGGCTTTGGCTCTAAGAGGGGGTAAATGCCCCCCTCAGAAGATATCTGCCCAGAGATCAGAATTGGAAGAGGGGACCGGGCCCTCGGGCCAGCCCCCTAAAGAGAGACCAATGTGCCTACTATACGGAGGTGGGGCATTGGGTAGGAGATTGTCCTTGGAAATGAAAGGGAACTCAAAAGGTAAAAGATTGAGGGGGTCAGGGCTCATTTCCCCTACTACAGACCCGTTCAGGATCTGAGAGAGGTGAATAAGAGAGTCATGGACATACACCCCACTGTGCCTAATCCTTACACCCTCCTGATCTCCTTGGCCCCTAACAGGACTATTTATACCATCCCGGATTTGAAAGATGTTTTTTTCAGTATCCCCTTGGAAAAGGGGAGCCAACCCATCTTTGCCTGAGTGGCAAGATCCTGAAGGGTTCAGTGGCTAACTAACCTGGACAAGGCTTCTTCAAGGGTTTAAGAACTCTCCCACCATCTTTGACAAGGCCTTGCATGAAGACCTCCGAGGGTTCTGAACTGCCCACCCCCAAGTTTCTCTCTGCAATATGTAGATGATTTGCTCCTCAACATCTCTGACTGCCCCTCTTGCCTAGAGGCTACAAAAGACTTGTTGAAGGAACTTCAATGCCTGGACTACAAGGTGTCAGTTAAAAAGGCACAAATCTGCCAGGAGGAAGTACAGTATCTGGGGTTTCAGTTGGAAGGGGGTATGTGCAGCCTCTCCTCTGTAAGGAAAAAGGCTGTCCTGGACATCCCCGTTCCTGAAGTCAAAGACAAGTCAGAGAATTATTGAGGTCAGCTGGATATTGTCGCCTGTGGATACCTGGTTTTGCAGAGTTGGCCAGGCCTCTATATGAGGTAACAAGGGCACGGGGCGGGGGGGGGGACCCTCAGCATTTTCCTGGGCAGAACAACAGCAGACCTTTGACAACCTAAAACAGGCGCTCACTTCTGCACCAGCCCTAGTCCTACCCAATGTCTCAAGGCCCTCTACCTTTATATAGATGAACGGTTTGGTTTAGCAAAGGATGGACTTGCTCAAACTTTGGGCCCCTGGAAGAGACCAGTAGCCTACCTCTCAAAAAAATTATACTCAATAGTGGCTGGATGGCCAGCCTGTTTGAAGATCATAGCGGCCACTGCAGTCCTAGTTAAAGACGCTGATAAGCTCACCTTGGGACATCAACTGATTGTGACTACCTCCCATGCTACTGAAAGGGTGCTGAGGGCACCGCCTGATTGCTGACTCACGAATGCAAGATTAACTTATTACCAGTCTCTCCTACTGGATGTGCCCCGCCTGACATATGCAGTGACCAGTGCCTTAAACCCTGCATCCCTGCTCCCTGAGACTGAGTCTGAGACAGTTGTGCATCACGATTGCTCCAAACTGCTGCAGCATGTCCAGGGAAGCCGACCTGATCTCACAGACATACCGTGGAAGAACCCTGACTTGGTGATGTACACAGATGGGAGCAGTTACATAAAAGATGGAGTCAGGTATGCAGGGGTGGCTGTAGTCACCCAGGAGGACGTCCTATGGGCAGAAGCCCTGCCCAAAGGAACCTCTGCACAAAAGGCCAAATTGATAGCCTTGATTCAGGCCCTAAGACTGGGAGAGGGTAAGACTGTCAACATTTACACTGACAGTAGGTATACTTTTCATGTACATGGGGCCATCTATCGAGAAAGAGGCCTCCTGACATCAGAAGGGAGTGGTAGTAGTCACCCAGGAGGACGTCCTATGGGCAGAAGCTCTGCCCAAAGGAACCTCTGCATAAAAGGCCGAACTGACAGCCTTGATCCAGGACACCAAAAGAACGACACACCTGAGGCCCGAGGAAACCAAAAGGCGGATCAAGTTACCAAGGAAATAGCAGAATCCTTGTCTGAACCTGCTCTCCTAGCCCTGCCAGATCCTACATTACCTGAAAAGCCTTCATACACAGAAGAGGATGACAAATATTTCCAGACAATTCCAAATGGATATGTCTCCTCAGGATGGAGACACACTTCAGATGGCAAGGTCATCCATCCTCCCCCACCACCTGAGTTAAATGCTAGCTTGCCAACTTCATGAAGGAACCCACATGGGAAAAGAAAAGATCAGGTTATTACTAACAAGATGCTTCCAATTTCCTTCCTCAACAGCTACTATACAAGACATCACCTCCAGATGTATGGCATGCCAGATGACTAATGCCTACCTGAAAAATGATAAATCCTCAGGAAAACGTGAAGAGGGACAGACTGCCCCAGAGTCCACTGGGAGGTAGACTTCACTGACATAAAGCCAGGATGGTTTGGATATAAATACTTACTAGTTTTTGTAGATACCTTTTCAGGATGGGTAGAAGCCTTTCCCACCAAGAAGGAAATGGCAACCACAGTTGCCAAGTAGTTGCTAGATGAACTCATTCCCAGGTTTGGTGTGCCCCTGGTGTTAGGATCTGACAATGGACCAGTGTTCATCTCTTAGGTAATCCAGACCTTAGCAAAGGCCCTGGGGACAGATTGGAAACTACATTGTGCATACCATCCCCAGAAATCAGGACAGGTAGAGAGGTTGAATCGGACCCTTAAGGAGACCTTGGCTAAATTAACCTTAGAATCTAGTGCAGACTGGGTGACTCTCCTCCCTTTTGTCCTCCTCAGGGTTAGAAACTCCCCCTATATCCAGGGAATAACTCCTTTTGAGATTCTTTTAGGAAGACCCCCCCCTCCCCCGGTCCCAAGATTAAAATCAGAACTGTTGGCTGAAATATCTAATCATGAAATCCTCCAGTCTATTAGGAGCACCTCCACCCCCTGATCTGGCATGTGCATGAACTGCCTCCAGCTACTCCACATCCTTACCGACCTGGAAACATTGTCTGGATAAAGCGACATCAGAAGGAGACATTGGCCCCTCAGTGGAAAGGGCCATTCACTGTCATCCTGATGACTCCCACAGCAGTGAAGGTGGATGGACTGCACACCTGTATTCATCAGTCACACGTCAAGCCTGCCCAGGCTGACCAAGAAAAATGGAAGTTCCAACATCACCCAGAAGACCCCCTGAAACTTCGATTGGTAAGAAACAATTCACCTGCTCCCCCAGTGTTGCTATGACTCTGCTCCTGCTGACTACCCTATGGGACACACCCCAGCACCCTGTAAGGAGTCTGTAAGTCCCAGACTTATGTCTGAAAATTATCTGATATACAGACAGGGAAGGTTATTATGGAGGTGATGCTTCCTAACTCTCAGATTGCTCCCTGGTTTGAAACCAACCTTTGTTCTTTATGATCAACATGGTAGAGAGGCCACCCAAAAGCATGAGGGATACCAAATGGATAGTCATGGGGGAGTGATGGCACAGA
Source organism: Nannospalax galili (assembly GCF_000622305.1). Taxonomy (NCBI): domain Eukaryota; kingdom Metazoa; phylum Chordata; class Mammalia; order Rodentia; family Spalacidae; genus Nannospalax; species Nannospalax galili. The sequence continues at coordinate 286,157 of NW_008360312.1, forward strand.
GACCTGCTACGGGTTGTAGGGCCAGCACCATAGATGCAGAAAACGTCTGAGGAACTGCCTTACAATCCTCTAGATGACACATATGAATCAATGGTTTGATTCAAGAAAATTTCCAAAACAAAAAGGGGGAATGAAGGAGAGTGCCCCTCAGACTCCTTCCCTGTCCTCTGAGAAAGAGCTGCCCTCCGCCTGACTCTGTAAATCCCCTAGATTGTTCAAACCCTTTCCAGGTACATCTGTTTATGGTTTCTATGGAAATGATCTGGGGCAGAAGAAGAAGAACATTCCGCCCCAGGTAAGCTAACCAATGGCTGTATAGGTTAAGGCTCTGGAAATCAGCCCTAGATTGTTCAAACCCTTTCCTGGTACATCTGTTTATGGTTTCTATAGAAATCCCCTGCTCTGTGGTTTTTGTGCTTAAAAACCCTGTGTTTCCATGGCTCTGGGTCACAGTGCAACTCCTGAGCCTGCCTGCATCCCCAGCCAGTCGGTGTCAATAAAGCAATTAAGTTCTCCTGAGTCTCAGTGTCTGAGTGGTCAACTCAGGGAATTTTTCAGATCCCGAACAAGTATGACAACAGGAAATAACTGGTGTACCACCTTAACAGAATCAGGCACAGGGATTAGGCTTTTCTTCTAGTTATGTCTGTAATTTACCAGGCAAGGCCCACACACTGGGGAAGCCAATCTACTTAACACAATCTTCAGAGACAAACCTTATCCAGAAACACCATCTGGTGGTAGATATATAGCTCCAAGAACTTGTCAAAACTGTACCTTACAATAAGCCTTGTGATGCAGTCCTGTGATTGCAGTACTTGGAAGGCTAAAGTGGAAGGATTTGGAGTTTAAGGCCAGCCTAAGCTACATAGAGAACTCAAGACCAGCCTGATCTAAATAGTAATACTAACCTAGTTTGTTTTTTCTGTTTCTGCGAAAATGTAATGCCCAAAAGCAACTTTGGGAGGAAAGGTTTATTTAGCTTATACTTCCAGGCCACAATCCATAATTGAGGAAAATCAAGGCAGGAGCTCAAGCAAAAATTGAAGGCTAGAACAGAGGCAGGAGCTGGAAGAAAGCTGCTTGCTGGCTTGTTCTCAGTCTCCTTCACTGACTCATACTCAGCTAGTTTTTCTTATATAACCCAGACTACCAGGCTAGAGATGTACTGCCTGCAGGTGGCTACATCAATAACCAATCAACACAATGACCAGTAGACATTTCTGAGCAAGGCACTCTTCAACTGAGGCTCCCTCTTCCCAGGCAATTCTAGGTTCTGTTAGGTTAAAAACAAAAATAACGAGCACAAATATCTGGTCTAAAAACACAAAAAAAAGGGTCAGCAAAATGGATCTGTCAGTGAAGCATTCGCCTTGCAAATATAGGAAATTGAGTTTAGATCCCTAAAGCCCATGTAAAAAGCCAGACAGATCTCTGGAACCCACTGGCCAGCTGGCCTAGCTTTCTCAGTGGGGGTCCAGGCAATAAGAGACCCTATCTCAAGAAGTGGAAGGAGCTTGAGAACCAATAGCTGAAGTTCTTCTGACCTCCAAGTACATGTGTGACCATCCATGAATACACACACACACACACACACACACATACACACACACACACACACACACACACTATACACTGCAGAGTAAATTTTAGGTGTAAGAGTTTAAAAATAAGCCAGGACTTCAGAATAACCCAAGGGAATATGGGATAAGACATATGAATGAAAGCTCAAGGTATTGAGGAAGCTATGAGATAGCTATGCTTTATGCAGTTGTTGGGTAAATGTGTCCTCTGAGGAAAAGAGGGGGTGGGTCTACAGACCCAGAGAGAAGCAGAGCACACTGGGAAAAAGGAGGAGGAGTTGACACCATTTTGGGAGCAGCTAACTGCAGGTGATTTGGGTGAGCCAGGCTGTCAGGACCCCTCAGGGGCTGTGATCCCCTTGTGGGACAAGATCTTGTGCAGAAAGCTGGTGAACTTTGGCCAAGGCATGGCCCCAAAGAGTGGCCATGGTGACATGGATCTCAAAGCTTAGTCAAAATGTAGAAGATGGCTTATGGGAGCTTATGCTTTGTAAGTTACCCTTTCCCAGAAGTCATATAACAATGCTAAAACCCAAATAGAAGGTATTCTGTCAGTTTGTCAGCCCTGGGGTCTCTGATGGTGGGGCATGGGTCTCCCAAGAAGGGGGAGGGGAAAATTTAGTGAAACAGCAGTGTTTTGCCTAGACATGGTAAGACTTGAAACAAACCAATACTCTATAGCTTTAAGTCTCATAGGGATATGCATTGGCAGTTCTGAAACTGTTTTTCACTTATATTAGGTTTGAGCAAATAAGTAAACATTTCATAGACAATAGGAGAGGTGTTTGTCAAAGAAAGATGTTGCAAATAAGCACATGAAGATTGTTAGGATAAACACACCAGTGTTGCTCTGGAATCTAAAGTATCATTAAAAACTCAGATTTATTTTAAAATATAGAAATATAGGGTATCCAGCTGGAGAGACTGCTCAGTAATTAAGTGTATGTACTATTCTTTCAGAACACCTGAGTTCAGTTCCTAGCACCCATGTAAGGGCAGCTCACAACTGCACGTAGCTCCAGCTCCAGGGAATCTGATGCCTCTGGCCTCCCTCCATGGACACCCGAACTCATGTGAATATGACTACACACAGACACACATGGTCATGTAATTTAAAATAACGAAATACATCTTTTTAAAAAATAAATATAGACTGGGCTTGGTGACACATTCCTTTTAATCCCAGGCCTCAGGAGACAGAAACAGGCAGATCTCTGTGAAACTGAGGCCAGCCTAGTTCACATAGTGACTTGCAGGTGGGTTGGGGCTGTAGGAGACCCTGTCAAAAAAAAAAAAAGAAAGAAAGAAATATAGTATGTTATATTTAGAAATATAATGAGCATGCACATGGCTTAATGCACACACACACACACACACACACACACATATATATATATATATATGTATGTATAAACATTTTCTAGTTCTATTCTCTGTGAGGCAGTGTCATTCCAGAAACAAACACACTTCACATCCAGATCTTCATCCACAAATACCATTGTTAAACAACAGGAACTGAGGCTTTGATTAGAACTGGATGATTCTAGGACTGGGGTTGAGAAAGAATGAGCCAGAAACATTTTATAGGGACAAAATATGAATATAGAGTGAGAGAAAAGAGAGAGCGAGAGTGAGAGTGAGAGAGAGAGAGAGAGAGAGAGAGAGAATGTCCAACAGAAAAAGGGACCAAAACATAAGAGTTCTCAATAACCAAAAGTAGAACAATTTGAGAAAAAAATCAACACTAATATCCTTGAGTTCACACACACACACACATGGATTATAAACACTAAAATCAGATGTACTAACCAGTGCCCCTCCTCTGGGTTTCTGAGACGTGGCTGCATTTCCTTTTCTGAGGAATGCTGGAAAATGGAAATCAGACCACCTCTCAGGGGTGTGATTGTTTCTTGACTGAAATTGCCTTCCCATGGATATGCTTGATGTTTTCCAACAGTCCTGAACTTTACTGAGGCATGCTTCACCTCTCTCACAATTCAGTATCAGAACAAGTCATAGAGCTAGAGAGAACAGACAGTGGGGCAGGGGGGCAGGGAGACAGCTGTCCTAGAATGTTTTGATGTGATTTTAAAAGCATTCCACATTTAGATTTTATAGTTAGCAAACTTCTAAAATAAATTGAGTGAACATTCTTATTTCTTTGATTGAGTCATTTTAAAAATCTAATAAATTCAGTCAATGATACCTTTATAAATTATTTCTGAGGAAGTCATTCTATGCCAAAAATTAAATTATGCATTACAGATATAATTGCATATGAATGAAAGTCTGCTTAAAATTTTTACTCTCAGAAATATTACTTTAATTCATGTGTGAATCTGAGGAATAAAATGTGCACAGAGCAGATCTGAGACTTCAAGTTGAGTAATTAAAGATGTGTAACTTAGTTGTTTTTAATTTTTTTGAGGTAGAATGCCATTTATTAAGGCATTGTCATACATATATATCATTACATTTTCTTCTCATAACCACTACATTCCCCCATCTCACCTGTCCCCCTCTTGCTGGTCTGCTTCCTCCAAAGCATACTCCCCACTTTATATGCCACACATATCACATATTTCTCTCTCTCTCTCTCTCTCTCTCTCTCTCTCTCTCCTCCTTCTTCTTCTCCTTTAGGATTTTCTCCTTCTTCTCTCTCATGAACTCCTTTCCACTTTAACACACACATACACAAACACACACACATACACATTTAAATCAAGAGTCTGCATATGGAAAAATACTCAATATTGGTCTTTCTAAGTATGCTTTATTTCACTTAACATAATGATCTCATAGTTGCATCTATTTTCCTTCAAATAACATGATTTTACTTTTCTTTACAACTGAATAAAATTTGATTATGTATTTGTAACATATTTTCATTATCCATTCATCTCTTGATAGATATCTAGGCTGGTTCCATTTCTTAGCTATAGTGACCAGTGCAGCAATAAATATGGATGTGTAATTATCTCTGAGGTGTGCTGACTTGAAGTCCTTCAGGTCTGTGCCCAAAAGTGGTATAACTGGATCATATAGTTGTCTGAGTTTACTTTTTGGGGATAACCTCCACACTGACTGTAGTCATTTGTATTCCCAAGAACAGTGTATAAGAATTCCTTTTTCCTCACATCCTTGCCAGAATTTATTGTTGTGTTTTTATTCTTGATGATGGCTGTTCTGAAGGGAGTAAGAGAAAAATCTCAAAAGAGTTTAAATTTGCATTTTCTTAAGGGATAAAGATATACTTTTTCAAATATTTATTGGACATTTGTACTCTTCTGAAAATTGTCTATTCATATAATGAAATCCATCTCAAACAGACCAATAGATTTCCTCCCAGCTGGCTAGTTTTTATAGTGCTGTAAGGAGCTGCTATGCAGGCTGCTGGTGGAGAAAAGATACCAAGGGTCCTAACCAGCTGAAGATCCTGCATGGTACAATACTAACCTGCCAGGCAAGATATGCCCACTAGTGCAGTAGTGCCACAACTGTTATGGGTAGAGTACCTAACTTCTGATTGGATTTCAGGCCTGCTTCATAGGAGGGGCTTTCATGCCTGGTACTGCAATCCTGGTCAAAAGACCATGGTGGGGAAAGGTCATGAGCCCCTTAAAGTAGAATCTGCTATTGTTATTTTGCCAAATGATCATGTTGTAAGATTTCCTTCAAATGTTTACATTTATCCAGTTGGCCAACACTGCTCTCAATCTTGATCAGAGAAGCTTCTGTTTGCCACAGGCAGCAGTCAGTGCAAAGACCCACAACTGGTAAACGTGCTGAGAATAAGAAACTGGGGGGCTGGAGAAATGGCTCAGTGGTTAAGAGCACCGGCTGCTCTTACAGAGGACCCAGTTCAATACTCAGCACCCACATGGTGACTAACAACTGTCTGCAACTCCAGTTCCAGGGGATCCAACTCCTTCTTCTGACCTCTGAGGGTATTGTGAGACATGGGTACACTTACACACATGCAGACAATAAACTCATACACATAAAATAAAAATAGTAAATTTTTAAATATTTTTTAAAAATTAAAAAATATATATATAAAAGAAACTGGATGTCCAGCCCTAAAGGGACATCTTTATCAATATCCACGTTCCCATAAAGGCTCAGGGAATTATCAAGAAAGAGCAGGAAGAAAGAGTAAAATAGCTGAAGAATGGAGAGTACTACTGAAAAATACCGTCTTCTAGAAATGACATGGCCATTGCACTCATGAACTCACCGCAGCTGAAGTTACCTACACAAGATCTGCACATGATCAAACTAGCCAACATTCTGGCATAGATGGACAAGATCCTCTCCAGGAGCCCACATCTTGATAAGGAGATATTGGCAGTTGCTAACTACCAGGGAAGAGAAAAATCATTCTTCTCTGAGGGCGTAGCCACTGGTAGGTTTCCCATGCTCCAGTGAATGGCCCTACACTCATGAACATATGGGCATCAGCATCAATAATTAGACTTATCAGGTTATTATTAAAAGAAAAAGAAGTGGCCAAAGATAAAGTAAAGGATAAATTAACCAGACCATTTGACTTACCAATAATTATTACATACTGAAGTTTAAATTCTTGAGTTATATAAATTTAGTAATGATCACACATAAATGTATGTGTGTGCAAACACATGTATGCATATTTTAGATCTTTCTTCCTCTGTTGAAGGGGATATGTGGGAAGTTGAAGGTAGGAAGTAGGGGTGAATATATTTCATTATATACATCCATGAAATTCCCAAAGAACACATTTTAAGAAATACAATAAAATTTTCTATTTAGTTCATTTTCCCATTTATTGATCAAATTGTTTGCTCTTTTGGTGTTCTTTATATTCTAGATATTAACTCCCTATTTAATGTATAGTTTAAAATTCTCTCATTCCCTAGTCTTTATTCTCATGATTGTTTCATTTGCTGTGCAGAAGCTCTTTAAGTTTGTGTAATCTCATGTGTTAGTTATTGGGATTATTTCCCGTACTATTGGTATACTCTTCAGAAACTCATTGCCTATGTATACATCTTGAAATATTTATTTTACCTATACATTTCTGTTTCAAGACTTCCGTTCTTACTTTATTTTCACTTTTTTTAGAAAGGGGCTCCTATTTCCAGACTGGTCTAGAACTCACTATGTAGCCAAGGATGACCTTGAACTTCTGTCCTTCCGTGTTCATCTCCACCTCTGGTGTCCTTACAGGCAGGTGCTGCCGGGCCTTGTTTATGTGGTGCTAGTGATCAAACTCAGGGCTTTATGTATGCTGGGCAAGCACATTGCCTAAGGTAATCTATATCCATTAGGTTTTGTTTTTAGGTCTTTTTTTCATTTTGAATTGATTTCTGTGCAAGGTAAAAGATGTGGGTTTCATCTCATTCCTCTATAGGTGGACATCCAGTTTCCTAGCACATCTGAAGAATCTCTCTTTCTTTTTTTTTTTTTTTTCAATACATGCTTTTGACACCTTTGCTGAAAACCATGTGGCTGCTTGTGTGAATCTATTGGTGCTGCTTTTTACTGTTGATTGAGATTTTTCATTTTCAACATTTCTGTTCTTCTTTTTCAAAATCTCTATTTCCTTGCTGAATTCTTCTTCCATGTTGCTGTGTTTTTCATCCATATACTGATATTCCCATCTTTTTTGCTGATGTTTTTCCCTTTACGTTGCTGACTTGTCCCTAGATCCTAAATTGCATTCATCCACTCGTTCACATTTCATTTGAGGTCATTGTTTATTTTACTAGTATAATTTGAAATATTCATCTAGCATCTTGCCTATTTCAGTACCTTTGAATTTGATAACTGAGGATAATAAAAAACGTTGCCTTGCTTTGTCAGATTTCTCATGTTTCTGTGGTATGATTTGCTCATCTGTTAATCTAGGTATCTCTTCCATATATATTAGAGGACCTTTCTATTGAAAAGCCTGTTCCTGAGGGCTCAATCACAAGTACCACGCACTGAAAAGAAAACAAAATTGTTATAACAGCAACCATATCAAATCATATAAAACATGAAAGGACCCTTAAGAATAAGTTAAAGTCCACTAATACATCACCAGTGACCATAAAACCTAAAAGGGCAAAAGCTACAATAGAATATGCTATGAGGGTAAAAATTATTTGGGGTAAATGTGGAAATAGTATACAAATGAGATAAAGGAGGAAGGCAGAAAATGGGGGGAAACAGAAGAGAATCAAGATCAAATAAATGAAAAGAAAAAGGAACAGAGAAGAGTGTTAGAGACAGAGCAAAATGATCCAAAGATTAGAAAGACAAAAAGAAAAGAAAAAGTTATTTCTTAAAATTGAGAAAATATGGAAAAGAAAATTGTAAATTAATCATAAGAAAGAAACTAGTATCTGGGTGTTTTCTTTTGTTTTGGGTTTTTTCTCTTGGAGGGTATGGTTGGCTTTTTTCACTTTTTTTCTGTTTTAGGTTTTTGAGAAAGGATCTCCTATAGCCATGAATAGCCTGGAATTCACTGGGAGGCAGATGCTCTTGAACTCCTAACCTTCCCACCTCCACATCCCAAGTGCTAAGGTTTCTGTATTGCTCTCAACTTTCTAAACTCAGGACTTGGCAAGAAAGAAAAAAATAATAACTGGCGAGCCAAATGGGGGTGGAACAGCAGCAGGAGCCAAAGAAATGGTAGTGGCTGATCTCAGTATGGAGAAGCAGGGATGCGATGGGTTGACCAAAGACTTAAAACATGACCCCCTCAATAAAATGTCTCATCACCTGATCCCCTGTCAGTGTAGGAAGATGTGAAAACAGCAAACATCAAAAAAGCCAACTGGATCCCCTACCATGAAGAAGAAAACATTTGACTCATCTGTCTCCTTAAGTAAAAGTAAAAAGTGGTTTGCTCAAATATTAATGTCCCTCTACTGAGAAATTCAAGCCAGAAAGTAAATGTCACTTCTGTTCACTGCACAGAAACCAAAATGTTCTTTCTTAAAGACAAGTATAATCATGTAGGCAGAGCAATGGAGACAGGAAAATAGGAGGAATCACCAAAATTAAAATTATAACTCCTCCCTTGAGAGTGGTTTGTGGTCCCCTCCCATGAGCCAGACTTGTAGTTTTCTCCTATGAACCTGGAACTGTGGTCTCCTCCTGTGAATTTGGAGCTGTTTTCCTCTCCCACAAGCATGAAGCTATGGTCTTCTCCCATGAGCCAGAGCTGTGGTCCCCTCCCATGAGCTGGTGTTGTAGTCCCCTCCCATGAGGCAGAGTTGTAGTCCCCTCCTGTGAATTTGGAGCTGTGTTCCTCTCCCACAAACATGAAGCTATAGTCTTCTCCCATGGGCCAGAGCTGTGGCCTCCTCCCATGAGCTGGTGTTGTGGTCCCTTCCCATTAGCCAAAGTTGTAGTCCTCGCCTGTGAGCCAGGGTTAGGGTCCCCTTCTCTGAACTGGATCTGTGAGCTAGAGTTGTAGTCCCCTCCTGTGAATTTGGAGCTGTTTTCCTCTCCCACAAGCATGAAGCTATGGTCTTCTCCCATGGGCCAGAGCTGTGGTCCCCTCCCATGAGCCAGAGTTGTAGTCCTCGCCTGTGAGCCAGGGTTAGGGTCCCCTTCTCTGAACTGGATCTGTGGTCCCTTCCTGTGAACCTGGAGCTGTGGTCCCCTCCCATGAGCCTGAAGTTGTGGTGCCCCCCCTGTGAACCTGGAGCTGTGGTCCCCAACCATGAGCCAAGGTTCCACAAATCTCCAATGGAGGACTGATGGCGAAGTAGATTGAAGATGAGGACTTCCCAATATTGGGTAGCAGTTTCAGCCTTCTCTGAGAAACTGTATTCTCCACAACCCCCTCCACCAAGGTTCCAAGTTGTACATGGCAGTGGCTTTGCTTCTGTGCTGTGTTTCTGCTAGGGACAGGGGAGGCCTTGGGAGGACTGATTCTCAAGTATGGACCTCCCACCTCCCTTGATGGCCAGCTATGGTCTTGACTCCACAGCTGACTTTGAGCACCCAGACCTTGATGTTGGACTTTTCCCATTACCAGGCACCAAGAGGTTTGCCATCATTTTTCTATTCCTCTTCTACAGTCCCAGTATGCCTTCATCTGTTCCCTAAAGAAAGTGCAAATCACCTAGTTGAATTTCTAGAGATAAAATCACAGTCTTGGTAGTTAAAAATAAAAAATAAAAATTTTTTAAAATGATGGCAGAATCAATGAGTTAGAAAATTAACAATAGAAACAATCACCTGAACTTGAAATTTGTCCTTGGTGAAGTAAATATTTTAAAAGAGCAACACCCTAGCAAGAACAAATTAACAAAGAGAATGAAAGGAATCACTGATATCAGAAATAAAATAAATTATATAACTACAAATTGTATATGTTTATATATGCAAGGGATTTAAATCAAATACTTTGAATGACTTTATGCCAGCAAAGTCACAGCAGATGATACAGACATTTCTTAAGAGCAACAGAAGAATAGAAAATTGGAATTGTTTGATATTATTCTAAGAAACTGAATTTGTTTCCAAAAATGTGTGTGTGTGTGTGTGTGTGTGTGTGTGTGTGCATGTGTTTATGTGTTGGTGGTTTTGGATCGAACCCAGAGCCTTGTTTATAGCAGGTATTCTGCCATTAAGAAATATCCCTAACCTGTGACTGATAACAATTTTAAAAGACCTAAATAAGGACTGGAAAGATGGATCAGTGATTAAGAGCACTGACTACTCTTGCAGAAGACTTACATGGTGACTAACAACTACCCATAGCTCCAGTTCCAGGGGATCCAACACCTTCTTCTGACCTCCATGGGCATTGCATGACATGGATGTACTTACATACATGCAGGTAATACACTCACATAAAATAAAAATAATAAATAAAATATTATAAATAAAAATTTTAAAGGCCTAAATAAAAAGGCTGGAGCAATTGCTTAGTGGTTAACTTCAATTCTCAGCACCACACTTGGTGACTCAGAGCCACCTGTAATTCCAGGTAATGGGGATCCACCACCTTCTTTTAGACTCCACTGGCCCCTGCACTCATGTTCAGAGATTGGTTCCCAGCACCCACAACAGACAGCTCCAATCCTTTGTAACTGAGGCCCTCTTCTGGACTGTATTCACATGTGCACATACCCAAACACAGACACACATATAGACAGACATAATTTAAAATAAAATAAATCTTTTTTTAAGGGATCAAGATTAGCCAGAACAATTTTGAAAAAGTGAAGAAAAGAAAATCAGAGATTTCATACTACCCAACTGTAAGACCTGACATAAAGTTGCACTCTTCGGGGCCAATGAGAATATAGGAATAGAAGAGAAAGTCATGAAACTAACCTTCACACAAATGGTCAGCTGACTTTAATAAAGGTACCAAGGCTACACATGGGGGAAAAGAAATTATCTTTTAATAACCAATGCTAGAAAAATTGATACCTATCTATTAAAAATAAACTTCAAAATATATTTCATATAGCAAAAGAAATATTATTTCAAAATGGAATGAAGACCTAAATATAAAGCTGAATTTATCAAATAAATAAAAGGAAAAAAACAGCTCAACATTTTAAAAGGCCGATTTTTTTTAAGGGGCTCCAGAGAGATGGCTCAGCAGGTAATAGCACTTACTGCACAAACCTGACAGCTTGAGTTCCATCCCCACGACTTAGGGTGGAAGCAAAGAACTGTGCCTGTTCCCCCCAATAATAAATAAATAGATTTTAAAAATAAATTCTTGAAAGGAGATATATTTACTACAGGAAAAAATTGACCAACTGGAATTGAACAAATGAAAATATACTACTTTTGAAAAAGCACCATTAATAAAGTTGAATAGAATGCCACCACCAAGAAGAAATCCATAATACATGTGCCTGACCAAAGACTGTACTCAGGATATATGAAGATCAATTATACCTCAAAAAAAGAGTCCACTTCCCGAGTGAACAAATGGACTTAAAGCAGATATCATGACACAGACAAGAATGGTTAACATGAACATGAAGGGTCAGTCCACACAGTCATCAGGGAAATGAGAATGGAAATAATGAGATGCTACAACATAAAATGACTGAAAGTAGAAGGGCCCACACCACCCACTCCTGGTGAGGATAAGGGGCATATGAAGGTCCCACACATGGCTGGGCTGAGTAAAATAATGAAACTTCTTTGGAACGCTTTTAGCACGTACTTGTAAAATGAAGGATTCATTTTACCCATGACCAACAATTCCATTTCTAGAACAGAAATTAACATACAGTATATATCTATAAAATTCTTGGTAAAAATAAATTCCTGGAATTTAATTTATAGCAACCCAACTAGACAAAACTCAGAAGGTCTTTCAAAAATAGCATCATCAGTGGATTTTGAAAATATTACAATGAGCAAAAGAATCCAAGCATAAGAGAGTCCTTGTGAGTGTCAGGAACTGGTGGTGCTCATGGTGGTTTCTCACGGTAGTGATTGCCCATGGTGGTGACTGCCCATGGTGAATGGGAGTTGATGCTAAGGGGCCACAGGGAACTTCCTAAGGTGATGCAGGTGTTCTGTTACTTGATTGACATATTATTTGCACAGGTATTTTTCAAAATGTATTGACCACTTAGGGATCTTTTTCATAGCAAACAACATTTTATCTTGACAATAAAATGATGCAGTAAAATGCAATGTCTTATGTACAATCCACTCACTGCAAATAAAAATGACAATGACATTGAGGAATTTTAGATCCATTTTATGTATCTTACCATAGTTGTTTAATTTGTCTTGAAAACACAGCTTTTATTAAAAGAACAGCACTTCAATTTTATTGATTTTTACTATTTTTATTGATTCTTTGACATTTCATACAGTGTATTTTGATGATAGTCATACACCCTCCCCTATTGTTTTTCTTTTTTCTTTTGTTTTCCCCCCTTTGAGAGTCGGGGTCTTGCTGTGTAGCCCAGGCTGGCCTGGACCTTATGATCCCAAGTATTGGCATTAGTGGCATGTTCCATCATACCTAGTTTTGTTATCTCTTATTCATTGCATATATACTCAAGCAGTAATGTTTTTAAACCAAGTCTTGTTACAATGTGTCAAATACTGGAAACTGCTTCCCTACCCGACTTTCCCATACCTGATGGAGAAGGCCTGCCGAGGCTGATATTAAAATTTCCCCTAAGAATCACTCAAAATGAAAGTGCAATGGATGACTGAAAAGGCAGATCAAAGGGGCTAAGGAGATGGCTCAGTGGGTAAGAGTGAGTGCTTGCTGTCTAAGAATGAGAACGAAGTTCCAAGTCCCACCACTCATGTAAAAAGCTGGGCACAGCGGCTGGTGATTATAGCCACAGAATTGCTGGGTGGAGACAGGTGGGACTCAAGAGCTCACCAGGGCAGCCAGCCTGACACAGCTAGCAAGCTTCTAATTCAGTCAAAGATCCTGTCTCAAGGCAATAAGGTAGAAAATGGTAGAGGAAGACACCGAGGTCCTGCTCTGGCCTCCCAGTTCACACAGGGGCACATATGTACCCCCACACTCATGTGCATACACCACACACATACCACAGACACAAACACCACACACCACAGACACAAACACTACACACACACGCACACACACGACAGATCAAGATAAATTAGGTCAAATAATGTAACCTAAAAGGTGAAAATAGGGCTCAGTGGTTAAAAGCCCTGGATGTTCTTGCACTTCTGGGTTCAGTTCTCAGGACCCACATGGAGACTAGCCACAGTCCATAACTACAGTTCCAGGGCATCTAATGCCCAGTAAGGTGAAAAAAAATAGCAGGCACTAGGTTTATTCAAGAAATAGTTAATATGTCTAAAATTTTCTTCCAAAAAGGACATCGCAAAAATATATTTATTAATGTAAAATGGTTGTCTTTGTTTAGCAAATATAAATTCCTTATTCTTTATTCTAAGGCAAACTCAAGCTTTTCCATTTGTGAGTCCTTTCCTGGGAGTGTGCTGTGCGTAAAAGAAATTACTTTCTTACAATAATAAGCCAAATGCAATTGATTTATTCCTACAACTTAAAAACAATCACACAAAAATAGGACTAGCATAATATATATAATGTTTATTTAATCTTATTATTGATATTTTTAAACATGTGTATTGTAACAGAATACTTGTAAAATAGTAAGGCCTAAGAAAGTTTAAGACTATAGTTCTTTATTTTTATCTTCGTCTTCAGCCTCCTAAAGTTTGAAAGAATTACTGGCTTTGCAAATTAGGAAAAAGAAGAATTAGTGAATTGTTGTCTCCTAAAATTGCCCAGCTGCCTCTAATTTAGGAAAGATAAATACAGGTTAGAAAGACCATTGGAGGCTGACAAACAGAAGCATTATCAGGAGGCCACGCTGAGGGGGAGGAGAGACTAACAATCTATTTGCAGATGAAGCTCTTGAGAAGTTGAGCAAGTCTTTTCTGAGGAAGTGCCATAGAAAGTTCATGATAACCTCTTCAATATTTATGAATGTAATGACTGCAGTGAATGGGCAGTAGCTGCTCACAGTCAGTGTAGCTGGAAGCTTCTGCAAAGCAACATCCTGTCTCTTTTCAATATATTGAAAGGAAGCAGAAATGACAAGGAGGGCACATGGGTAAAACCAGATACAGGGATTGTTGGAGAAATTCCCACAGATGTCTTGTCATTATTTTACAGTCAGTAACCACACATACCACTAAGCAGGTCACTAATCATTGGAAGATGAACCTAACTTCACACAAGCTAACCCATATAATGCATATATAGGACAATAAGAAATGATTGGGGCCGGAGAGATGCCTCAGTGGTTAAGAGCACTGGCTGTTCTTGCAGAAGACTCAGGTTTGAATCCCAGCACCTACATGACAGGTAACAACCATCTGTAACTCCAGTTCCAGGGGATCCAATGCCCTCTTCTGTCTTCTGTGGGCATTGCACAGCACAGGTACACTTACACACATGCAGGTATAATACTCATAAAAATAAAAAATAAATAAAAATTTTTAAATTATTGTCATAAAATATTTGAGTACACAAACAATACTGATTCAGTTAGCACATATTAAGCATAGCCTGCATCTGTTCTCTAAACTTTTAATAATCCTGTTGCTAAAGTATAACTAACCTCACATCGTAGAGGAGAAACACGGAAAGAATAATTTTTGTGATACTGTCTACTTTGGTTTCTTGAGCATATGGACAATATATTACTAGACATAATTACTAGTCCATACTAAACACATGAAATGTGTACTGAACACATGAATGGGTGAGAGTGACCTTGATAAATGCATAGGATAAGAATGGGAAGGGGCGAAACACAATACCAGGGGAAATTTCAGAACTTTCCAGAATGCCAATCATTTGGCAGGCAACAATAAAAGTACTCCAATCGTTTTTCATTACTTGGCCTTGTATCTAAATCAATTCACAAACCAAAAATTGACATGAAATGCCAAATTCCAGTACACTATTTTATGCATAGCCTAAAACAATTCACTCCTGAGTTTTACAAAACTTTTGTGTGCTACTCAGCTGCTGTTTCCAAATCACTCACATTCACATTCACACCAAGTCACTTGAATCAGCAATGATTAAACATTGCTGAATTCAGTTTTGATATGCTGTTAAATTGTTTTGACAAGATGTAAAAATGTCAACTCTTTAACATCTGAGAACAATTACTCTTAACATGTATATTTTGGGACTGTATTTTAACTCTGCTTTGTATGTGGGAATGAGGAAATTCAAATTCAGCTTGAGTTTCACAAACATCTGGAACAGCTGTCTTCAGGACGACATGGAAGAAAGACTTGGACTCCCTCAATAGAACTACCTCTTCATTGTCTGGAAGATTCATGGCTGAATGTGTGTGTTCCTTTCCTTATTACAAAAATGCCTAACATTTATGGAAATATTTTGTTCTGAATCATCAAGACTAAAATTTGAGTGCGTGTATAGTATATTGAAGTTGGCATTAACTGATAATATTTTAATATTTTACTTGTATTCTATATGTATAAGAAATTACTTTTTAATCTTTAGTGAACTACATTTAGCTGATACAAAGGTTGTTGAAATTTTCTGTAAGCCAAAATATCATTCCATATACTAGTTTTTGACTAAGCTCTTTTTAACAGCTTCTTCTGAAACAGTATCATATTTAAATATATATTCCTGTTTTCTAAGATATAATGTGTGATACTGTTAGACTCTAAAATGATACTTTATCATACCTGTGATATGTTGATGCATTATTTACCTATACACTACTTTTGGAACCAGCAAAGCTACATGTTATAGTGCCCCTAACAAGGCCCCACAGCATATTATGTAGAATATAATTTAGATTTTTCCAGGAACTCTGACTTATAAAATGATGAGACTAAAATAAACTGTAACACCATGTGAAAATGTGTTCTTTTCAAATAGATTTTGGAAGATCTCAACCTGCAGAAAATAGAAACTATTACCTGTTTTTGAGAAAACATTTACAATAGTCAGGTCTCTAAAGAATTACTTGAGAGTCTCAAATTCTAATTCAGTGCAAATATTACTGTGTTCTATGAAGGAATTTCTCCCCTGATTATTAAGACTTTCCAAAATTACTGAATCCAATCCTGACGGGCTGGAAAGTTCTTCATCCAGGATATATGGTGTAATAAAGAAGAAACCAGTCTCAGCTTAGTCCTTGCTCACAGTTGTGATAGTTAATCCCAGTTGTCAACTTGATGAGGCCTCTGGGCCTGACTTTGGGGGTTATCTTGATTATGGAAATTGAGCTAGGAAGACTTACTCACTGTGGGTGGCACCATTCCCTGAGCTAGGATCCTGGACTATATAAAAAGGAGACAGTGATTTGAGCACAAACACTCATCACTCCCTGCTTCTTGACTGTGGATGTGATCTGACCAGCTATCTGAATCTCCTGATGTTATGACTTCCCTGCTGTAATGGGCTACAAGCTCCAACTATAAGTCAAAATAAACCCTTTCTCCTTAAAGTCTCTTTTGTCATGCTATTTTATGCCAGTAACAGGAAAGGTCACTGAGACACCAGAACTACATTTTCTGAAGACAAGATTAGAAGGCAGCATTAAGTAAAATGCTTTACTCAGTGTGCTCTGTGTATTGACCAATGATTTCAGGCATATACTCCCTTTTGTAGGACAGCACTCCAACTGTGGGGTGTCACCTAGGTGGTGCCATAACTGGCTGTTTGGTGGACTTCATTTTGTCAAGACACATATGTTCTATAGACATGTTCTAAGATTAATGATTCTGTGAAAGAACCCCATTGACTCACTCCCTTCTCTGTAATATGAGTTTCTTTGTTGATGACAATGCAACATGTGATACCATAGTGGTGAATTAGGTTTTCTGTAGGTTGGTGAGTGTTTATAGAAAGAAATACTATAAAGAGATGACAAATCAGTGAGTATTAAGTATCTATTTCATGAGACAAATTTTTGCCCAGTCCATAATGGAAAAGTCCAATATAATTAACCACTAGATGGCTTGCTAGTTTCCCTAGGAAATATCATCTTATGGTTTATTATTGACCTGTGTTGTGGGTAGATTAAGTGATCAGCTGTGATGGTAGTAAACTTACTCTTGAAGAAAACTCAAATTCTGCATTAACCCCATAAGCAAACTCTAGCCATACTGGCATAGCTACTTTGGAAATGGGTCTACTGAACAAGCATCAGGAAAGCTAGTGACAGATGCTACTTTCTCTCACAGAAAGAACCATCTCATCCACGTGATTAATGGCAGTCTCCCCTGCCATGAATGGTCCCTGGAATACATAGGGCATGTCTATCCCCTGTTTCTGAACTCCTTGTCCCCAGTTTTCTAACAGTCTTTCTACAGTTGTTGCCAGTTGGTCACCTGTCAGGAACTCGATAAAGATCTCAATAGAGCTATACCATCAGCTTTTCCCAGTTCCACAAAATTATGGCAACCAAATAGAAAGACTGGCTTTCTGTCTCCTGGGATGTGTTGGATAGCTTTAGTGTCAACTTGACACACCTGAGTAGAGGGAACCTCAGTTGGGGAATTGCCTCCATTGGACTGGCCTGTGTCCATGTCCATGGGGCACCTTCTTGATTGTTGAGTGATGTGGGAGGCCCCAGCCCACTGTAGGTAGTACCACACCTGGGCAGGTAGGCCTGTGTTACATAAGAAAGGCTGATCAGGGGCCAGGGGAGCAATCCAGTAAGCAGTGATCCTCCATGGCCTGTGCTCCAGCTCCTGCCTCCAAGTTCCTGCCCTGAAGCTCCTACCTTGGGCTCCCAGATGAACTGTGACCTGGGATATGTAAGCTAAATAAACCCTTTTTCTCCCCAAGTTGGTAGTGGTCAGAGTGTTTTGTCACAGCAATGGAGAAAAAACTAGGACATGGGAGGAGTCTCCCTGTCTCTTCATCTCAGTCTTCCATGGTCACCTCATATGGAGATGAAGACAACTGCTGGAAGGTATGCAATCCTGGCCGTAAACCAGGCAATCTACTGACTGGGTCCCTCTGCAAAGCAGTTCATTTTCAAATTTCATTTACATGACTGTGGGGGAATACCCAAAAAGCTGGAGACACTAATTAAAAGGAATAAGTCAGAAAATGAGAAAGAAGGACATCATGAGCTTTTTAAAAATATGCAATGATTCATGAATTAGCGTGTCATCCTTGTACAGGGGCCATGCTAATCTCTGTATTGTTCCAATTTTAGTATATGTGCTACTGAAGTGAGCACATACCGTGAGATTCTGAACTACTTGCTTTATGCAATTTATCTATAACTTCCAGACCTGAGGCATTAACATATCTATATCCACATCATCTGATCTATCATCTATCTCCAGCTAGGTAGCCATCATCAACCCACAAATCAAGTATTTTCACATTATATGAAGTTAGTCTATGCATAGTCAACCTTATGTTGGATGATTTGGCTGCATACAGTCTATGATGGGCATTTTGAATAATGTAGTCACTCAGTGACTCATGACAAGGTATTGAGTTTCTACCAATACCCAAAAAAAGATCAGTGGGATGAGAATGTTCGTTGGCAGCAGAGTTCAAGAGCTTGCCCCTGTACTATTGGAGCCTATTGTTCTCAAGTGGGATTTGTCTTCTCTCGCTCTCTCACTCTCTCTCTTTCTCTGTCTCTCTCTCTCTGTCTCTGTCTCTCTCTGTCTCTCTCTCTCTCTGTACTATTGGAGCCTATTGTTCTCAAGTGGAATTTGTCTTCTCTCGCTCTCTCACTCTCTCTCTTTCTCTGTCTCTCTGTCTCTGTCTCTGTCTCTCTCTCTCTCTCTCTCTCTCTGTCTCGACATGCTCAATACTATTGCATCTGCTCAGTCACATAGCAGAAAGCTTGTATGGACATAATGCCTTTTCCCTACTCAAGAATATCAGCCTTAGCTTAATGTGGTATCACATGCCTATAACTCCAGCATTCAAGAAACTGAAGCAGGAGGACTTCTCTGAGTTCAAGGCTATCTTGGGCTACATGGTGAGTTTGAGGCCAGTCGTGGCTACTTAGTGAGGTCCTATCACAAAAAAATAACAACAGTAAAAAAAGACCTCCAGTAGGTGAGAGTAGCTTATCTGAAAGTAGTATATACTGCCTCCGGATTCTAGAAATCCACTAAGCATTGTGACTTTATAGAGGGCAATACAAAGTGCAGCTAATGATATATAGTAAAGAGAAGGAATCTGAACATGCACAGCTACATTAGTTTTGAATGGGAAAAATAATATTAAAAATTCTTGAGATATAGTTAATAGGTGATTAACTATTACTAGAGACCATAAAGTGTTTAAGAACAGTAGATATACACAGTACCCATTACCTGTAAGGGTGGTGGCAGGTTACATATGGAAAAAGCAAATTTGGAAAGATGCCCCACTTAAGCCTGTGATTCAGACTTATAAAGAATGTAGCCTTGGTAGAGAAATTTGTTATGGCACTGTAAGCTGGTGCTGGTAAGCAGAAAACTGCCTTCAAGGCTTTCAGCAAGAATCACCTGGAAGGTTTACATTAAGATGTTAATAAAACTTACTAAAGAATAAATGCCATCAATGCATTTTCCAATCACCCAAAAAAGAGCTAGAAAAGCTTGCTGGGCAGTGTATACCACTAGGTGTTCTTGTTCCTCAAAACACACTGAAGGAACATAGTGAAAAAGCATGTGGAAACCAAGAAGACAAGGTCCTTGGTACATTGTCCCTCCAGCTCCCTCCACTGATAGTACTTAGCATATTCCCACATGACAAAAGAGAAATACTTATAGAGTCCTGCTTGAGTATCACAACAAAGGCAAAGAAGGGTAAATTGGAAGCTGATAGGTAACAGCATGAAAACTGGGCCAGTTGATACTTCTGGCTCCTTAGCTCCTCCCTGTAGCCTTGTACCTAAATTTGATGTCCTGTGTTTACACTTAACAGGATAAGCCTTCCTTCATAAACATGACTTTCTTACCCTTCCTCCCATTAGGAGTCTCAACTATTATATCAATCTATCACTAGTTATATATTATTTACATCTCAAACTCAGTCTCAATGTGACTGGATTGGTATCTACAGAATAGATTGTAAATTTAACCTGTAAAAACTACATAAATAGAAAAGGAAAATGTGAATTGCTAGCATGAATAATAAAACATATATAATAAGCAAAGAGAAAAGATATAAATCCACTACAGCTATCATTCCTGTAACTGATTCAAAGCTCTAGTTGATATATATGACATCCTTTTTTTCACTGCCTAGTCCCTACTCTCTGTCTTCAGCCACTCACAGCTGCTCAGAATTATTTATCTGATAAACAATTTTTTTTCTTTACATGTAATTGAATCCTCAATGATCTAGCTTTATCTTGTTGCTGTAGATCTCCACTTACCTTTGTTTTTGTGCAAAAAAAAAAAAATGTTACTCTGGGCTCTACACCCTGACTACGAAACATCTGCATGATTTCTGCCTAGAAATTGATTTAAATCACTCCAGACTGTGTACTAGGCTCCTGAATTCTCAAGAAGTCTAGCTCCCACTCTCTAACATGAATAAGTCTTACTAAGACTTGAAGGGCGCTTATATTTCAGGATTACTAAAGCCAATATGGCAAATAATGCAACGGGTCAGCATACTGTTCTATGGATATCAAGCCCACGCATGTCCCTCTGGATTCTGAGGAAGAGGAAAATTGAAAGAGACCTGAGGTAAGGTAATGAAGACTGACTGCTATCTCAGCCTCATGGAAGATATTCAGTAGTAATGTGTAGATTTGCTCCAATAAAGATGACATATCTATAAATACAACTGCAATCAGCACCATCACCAGATTGCCCTTATGATACCCTGATTTTCCTTTGAGACTTGGTAAGATTTACATCAGCTTAAAGTTTCAGTCAATGGGAATGTGGTGGGAATCGTCATCTTTCCAGTCATCAGTGTCATCAGTTCACTCATGGATGCAGTGCTACTTTATTCTTTCTGCAGGGTGCGTGGATGGTGGTAATTTTTAAGGCTTCCATATGGCCTTTCCTACTGTAACTGTAAAAACCCTCACCATATAGGGCAGAAAATATATGTGAGAATATTGTCAGAAACTGCTTATAGTCTGTTTTATGTTCTAGGACTGGGGTAATGAACACAGAATGAGTCTGCCATTACAATGACTCTATTAGTGAAGGTATTTAGGCAAAGAATCAATATATCAACTATCATAGATCCCCTACTCTGACCAGTAGGCCATAATAATGCTTTGAATGTAGAGATCAGAGTCATTTTGTAGCCAATTTCTAAGAATCCCCAGAAGCTTTGGGAATTTACCTTTTCTCAGGGTAATCTCTCTTGGTAAACAGCACAGCTAGTCCTAGAGAAGACACGGAGGAGCATTCACAGTAAACACCCTCAGTGCCCCTCCATTTATGTCTGTGAATAGGCTTCCTCTGAGTATGTTGTAAATGATTGTGGTTCTCCACTCCAGTACTTTAAGCACATTATTTGGCCCTTTGGAGCTAAAAATTTCTCTGCTTAGATACATTAAACAGAATGATAGCAGACTGCAATAATGGGTTGGGCAGTAGTCTCTACAAAGATATTTACATGGCCTGGCACTCAGACCCTGTGAATGCAACCTTATTTTTGATAAAGGGTCTTCATACATAGAACTAAACTGAGCAGAATCTAGATATAAGATCGGGGATTGGAGCAGTGGCTCAGAGGTTAAGAGTGCTTGTTGTTCTTGCAAAGAATGCAAATTTGGTTCTCAATGCCCACATGGCAACTCAAAACCACCTGTAACCAGTTCCAGGGGACCTGAAGCTGTTCTGTCTTCGACAGGCACTAGGCATGAGCATAGTGCATATACATTTATGCAGGCAAACACACATATATATATAAACTAAAAGTAACTACATCTTTAGTCATGAAATCATCCTGGATTAGGTGGGTTGGCTCCAAATCTAATGATGGGTGTCATTGTAAGACACAGATATGTGGTAGAAAGAGGCAATGTAATCCCAGAAACAGAAGTATGGGTGGTGCAGCCAAGAAAGCAAAGGGTGCTGAAAGCCACCAGAGGCCACCAGAGGCAGGGCTTGATATCCCATATGAATTCCAGAGGAGGCTGGGGCCTTAGTATGGTGGTGGAGAGCTTGCCTAGATACACAAGTCCTTGAATTAGATCCCTAGTATCCAAACACAAATTAAGAGTCCAGAGGGAGTGCAACTCTGCTGACACCTTAAAGACCTCTGACTTCCAGAACAGGAAGAAAATATGCTTCTGTTGTATTAAGCTGCCAAAATAATGTTAATTTGCTATGATAACCCTGGTAAACTAGTACAGCTACATGTTTAATCTTTATGGATCTGATTATGAATGTCACAAATTATCAGTCATCCTTGCTATAAGTCCTAACAGGGCCAAAAAGATCTGTCTCTAGAAGCTTCTTTTTGCAACTTAAGAAAAAGAAGCCACAACGCAGAAAATAAATGATCTTGGGCTCCCAGCCCCAACTGATAAGTCTAAAATATAACCCCTACACTAAAGGTTCAGGAAATATTGCAGGAGAGGAGGTTGGGATGATTCTAAGAGCCAGAAGACCAGAATACCTGTGGTTAATAATGTCCTTAAGACATAACAGGGAGAGTCTGAGAGGGTGGGTTCTGATCTCCATCGGTGTAGTGGCTCTGATCTCAGCAGACAGCCAGAGAGTGCCGAGTTCTGGCCTCCCTCTGGCCTCATTCTGACAGAAGGGCTGAGAACACAGGAGACTGCCTGAGAGCCCGCAGATCCTGCCTCCACGTGGTGATGAGCTTCCCCTAATTGCACCATACCCAACCTACTGCCTGGGATTTCATGAGGCCCCTCCCAAGGCCCCAGGGCAGATCTGGCTTTGGTAGGCTAAGGCTGAGATCCTAGCAGACAGAGAGGTTAAACTACCTGAGAACGTCCAGATCCTGCCTCCACATGGTGAAGGAAGCCTGAGTGTACCTGACTGGAACCTGAATTGGGCTTGTGTGGGTGCTCCTGAATAGCCTATCTGAAGCCATCAGTTCCCTCCAAATTAAACCTGAGAGAACCTGAACCCTGTATCAACCAGTTTTACATAACCAATAAGAAAGGATCTAGGCACCGGAATAGTACAAACAGAAGCATACTTCACCTTAATTCTCATATCAGAATCATAAACAACAAAAGAAATTCACATGCCAAAATCACAACGAAAGAATAATAAAATGGAAAGCCAAAACACTGTGTCCCCACTAAACTCACCAGTCCTGTAGAAGAGTTCTACAAGGAGAACCCCCCTAGAGATAACCCAGGACACAGAATTTAAAAGAACAATCATAAACATGATCAAGGAATTCAATGAATTTAAAGAACATACAAACAAATCAAAGAGCTAAAAGAAGATAGGGATAAACTTCTGAATGAATTCACAAAAGAGATAGAAACATTGAAGAAAACTCAGGCAGAAATGAAGAAGGAAGTACAAAACTCAATAAGCCAACTTGAAGCAACAGGGGCAAGCCTCACTGCTAGAATGAATGAAGTGGAAAACTGAATATCAACGCCTGAGGAGAAAGTTGAAGAACTGGACTACTCAAGCAAAGATTATGGAAAAATTCTAAAAATCAGGAATGGAGTATGCAAGAGATGTGGGATACCATGAAAAGACCAAATCTACGCATCATAGGAATAGAGGAAGGAGAAGAATTTCAGGTTAATGGTGTTGATCAGATCTTAAGCAGGATTGTAGAAGAGAATTTCCAGAAATTAAGGAAAGACATCCCCATAAAAATATAGGAAGCACATAGAACACCAAATAGCATCAGAAAAGAAACTCCCCACTACATATCATAGTAAAAACACCAAATGTACAGAACAAAGGGAGACTACTCAAAGCAGCAAAAGAAAAACAACAAGTCACATACAAAGGATAGCCCATCTGAATTACAGCTGACTTATCAATGGAAACTATGAAAGCCAGAAGAGCCTGGACCAAGGTATTTCCACTTCTACATGACAGTAGATGCCAGGCCAGAATAAGATGTCAGCCAAGAATACTTTACCCAGCAAAAATGTCTATTTTTTTGGGGGGGGGGGAAGGTCTTTTGGAGACAGGGTCTCCCTGTAGCCCCAGCTGCCCTGGAACTCACTATGTAGAGCAGGCTGGCCTTGAACACATAGAGATCCGCCTGCCTCTGCCTTTTGAGTGCTAAGATTAAAGGCGTGCAACAACAACAACAACAACAAAAAATGTTTATTATAGTTGAGGGGGAAGAAAAATCTTCCATGACAGGAAAAGCCTGAAAAAATACATGTCCATAAAACCAGCCCTTCAAAGAATACTTGAAGCAATACAGAGAGCAGAGAGAGAAACAACTATACCCCAGGAGCAAAGAAAGAAAATAAATACAGGTATAATCGAGGGAACACAAAATTATTCAGAGAACATAAACAGCAATCAAAATGACAGCAACCAATACATATCTTTCAATAATAACCTTAAATATCAATGGACTGAAATCCCCAGTCAAAAGACACATGCTAATTAAATGGATTAAGAAACAAAATCCGCTCTCCTAGCCTGCTCTCCTACTCACAGGCCTCTCTTGGGCTAAGTCTATCGCAGAGCCCTCTGTGCCTTGACTCCCCCAGCCTCATCCACCCTTCCATCTCCCCCTCTGTTCTCTACTCCTAGTTTGGGCCCTGTGCCATTTCTAGTTTTGGGTCCCAAGACACCTGGGGAACCAATACTGCTTCCTGATCCTTTTCACCCAGACCAACTTAGTGCCTTCCTTGGGCTATACATGCACCAAACTCTGGTGCCCCCAAATTCATAAAAACAACACTACAGGACTTTAAGACACACATTAACTCCAACTCAGTAATAGTAGGGCACTTCAATACCCCACTGTCTCCACTAGACAGGTCAACTGGACAAAGAATAGACAGAGAGATAGCTGAATTAAATACTATACATCAAATGGACCTAACAGACATCTTTTGAATATTCCAACCAAGCACCAAAGACCACATTTTCTACTCAGCACCCCATGGAACTTTTCAAAAATTGATCACATACTGGGCCACAAAACAAACCTCAACAAATACAAAAATATTGAAATAATTCTATGCATTCTATTGGACCACAAAGCAATAAAGCTCAAAATCAACACTGGTCAAAGCCCTAGTCACTACATGAACTTGTGGCGATTGAGCAACACACCCCTAAACAATGAGTGGGTCAAAGGAGAAATTAAGAAAGAAAACTAGAATTCCTGGAATTCAACAAAAAGGACAATACAACACAACACAACCTCTGGGGCACATGAAAAGCAGTCCTAAGAGGTAAGTTTATAGTTCTAAGTGCCTACATTACAAAATTAGAAAGAGCCAAAATAAATGACCCAACACTGTAACTCAAGACAATGGAAAGGCAAGAATAAATGAAACCCAAACCCAGCAAAAGGGAAGAAATAACAAAAATCAGAGCAGAAATTAATGAAATAGAAACAAAGGAAATAATACAAAGAATCAATGAATCTAAGAGCTGGTTCTTTGAAAAGTTAAACAAGATAGACCCTTAGCCCAGTTAACCAAAAGAAAGAAAGAGCAAATCCAAATCAACAAAATCAGAGATGAAAGGGGAAACATCACAACAGACACCCAAAAGATCCAGATCATTTATTATAAGGGAATATTTTTAAAACCTATATGCTACCAAGTCTGAAAATCTAAAAGAAATGGATGGATATCTGAAATCATGGGAACCACTACAGTTAAATCAAGAAGAGATCAACAGTTGAAACAGAACCATGACATGTGAGGAAATTGAAACAGTAACACAAAGCCTCTCAACTAAAAAGAGCCCAGGCCCAGATGGATTTACAGCAGAATCCTACCAGACACTTAAAGAAGACCTCCAACCAATACTACTTGAATTATTGAAAACAATAGAAACAGAGGGAAAACTCCTAAATTCCTTCATGAAGCCAGCATCACTCTAATACCCAAACTGGGTAAAGACACAACCAAAAATGAAAACTATAGACCCATATCATTAATGAACATAGATGCAAAAATTCTCAATAAAATACTTGCAAACCGCTCCCAGATACGCAGGGATGGTATAATATCAGCAAGTCAATAAATGCCATTAATCATCTAAATGGACTCAAAGACAAAAATCACATTGTCATCTCAATAGAAGCAGAAAAGGCTTTTGACGAAATTCAGCAACCATTTATGTTCAAAGTCCTAGAGGGAATTGGACTGGAGGGAACATACCTCAACATAATTAAAGCTATATACAACAAACCCACAGCCAACATCATTCTAAATGGTGAAAAACTGGAAGCATTCCCATTAAAATCAGGAACCAGACAAGGATATCCACTATCTCCACTCCTTTTCAACATAGTACTTGAAACTCTTCTAGAGCAGTAAGACAGGAGAAGGAAATCAAAAGAGAGTATTAGTTGGAAAAGAAGAGGACAAACTATGACTTTTCACAGATGATATGATACTATACCTAAGAGATCCCAAAAGTTCCACCAGAAAACTCCTAGAAATTATTAACTATTAATGAACATAGAGT
>NW_008360312.1:313004-313926 GCF_000622305.1 Nannospalax galili
CATCAAAGATCTCAACAATGAAAATTTTAAATTGTTAAAGAAAGAGACTGAGGAAGACACCAGGAGATGGAAGGACCACCCATGCTCATGGGTTGGAACAATTATTATTGTGAAAATGACCATCCTACCAAAAGCAATATATAGATTCAATGCAATCCCAATCAAAACCCCCATGACATACTTCACAGAATTAAAAAAAAATCCTTAAATTCATATGGAAGCACAAAAGACCCCAGATAGCCAAAGCAACCGTGAGTACAAAGAGCAACGCTGGGGGGATTACTATACCAGATCTCAAAGTACACTACAGAGCTATAGTCATAAAAACAGCATAGTACTGGCACAAAAATAGACACAGATCAATGGAACATCACTGAAGATCTAAACCCAAGATGCAATTTCAGCAACCTAATATTTGACAAAGGTATCAAGAACACACAATGGAGGAAAGACAGCATCTTCAACAAATGGTGCTGGCAAAAATGGATCTCCACCTTAAGAAGAATGAAACTACATCCTTATCTTTCACCTTGCACATAAGTCAACTCCAAATGGATCAAATACCTCAATGTGAAACTGGAACACCTGAAACTATTAGAAGAAAACATTGGCAGTAACTTATAAGTTATAGGTGTAGGAAAGGATTTTCTAAATCAGACAGCAGTTGGTCAGGAATTAAGGTCAGCAATCAACAAGTGGGACCTCATTAAACTAAAAAGCTTCTGTACAGCAAAAGAAACAATCAAAAAAGTGAAGAGAAAACCCACAGAATGGGAAAAAACATCACCAGTGACACACCTCGCAGGCATTTAACATCCAGAATATATAAAGATTTCAAAAAACAAAGAATCAATAAACCAAATGACCTAAATAAAGATGGGCTAAAGATCTAAACAGAGAGTTCTCAAATGAAGAAATAAAG
>NW_008360312.1:314066-315922 GCF_000622305.1 Nannospalax galili
TACAAATGAACCTACCATTTGACCCAGTTATACCACTCCTTGGCATACACCCAGAGAACTCATCCTATTGCAGAGACACTTGTACATCCATGTTTGTTGCTCTTCTTTTCACAACAGCTAAGAGATGGAAGCAACCTAAGTGTCCCTCAGTTGACGAGTGGATAACAAAAATGTGGTATATTTACACAATGGAGTTCTATTTCTCAGTAAAGAAAGATGAAATAATGAAATTTGCAGGTAAATGGATGGATCTAGAAACCGTTATACTAAATGAAGTAACACAGACTCAGAAAAACTCTAAATCCTTTTAAATTCCAGGTCCTTTTAATAAGATGGTGCTATACAGCAGTGGCTTCTGCATGAAATAACTACCATCATCACGACTTCAGCTGAGCCTGATCACTAAACATTGGCATGATTGGGCTTGCTGTCGGTTGTGCTCATTCATTAAAGGAGGGCCAAGCAGGGTCACTGGACCCTCACCACACTATCCAGACACCGTTCCCAGCCAACTGTATGTGATTTGACCCTAATTACACATGGGCTCCTGGATTTTGGGCTGGCTAAAGTATAAAATCTGGGGAAGGCTAGGAAGAGGAGGCATGACCCATGCTGGGTAAAAGCTTTCTAGTCATAAGTACACCTCAGCAACCCCTCAGTTATCTCGGTAAGTAAGCTCAATAAATTCATTGGTTCCCCAGTAAAACTTTAATCAAACATTGGCTCAACACCAGTACCTTGAAAGGGAATAAGCATTGCTTACCATCCACA
This sequence comes from Nannospalax galili, assembly GCF_000622305.1. Classification (NCBI taxonomy): domain Eukaryota; kingdom Metazoa; phylum Chordata; class Mammalia; order Rodentia; family Spalacidae; genus Nannospalax; species Nannospalax galili. The sequence continues at coordinate 314,838 of NW_008360312.1, forward strand.
GGAAAAGAAGTCTCACAACAGATGGAAAATTTATTTGTTAATGCTATTATGTCTTATAATTATTTTTTTTTAAAAAGAAAATGAGAATATAAAAGATGTTAAAAGGATATGGGAATTCAGATAGTTTCCAAAATAGAAAAAACGAGAAAGCCTAAGCAAGTGAGTTGAAGAACGTCTGTTTAGGTATGTTATGACATATAAAGGATGAGACAAAAATAATATACACATAATCTTAAAATGTCTATGGTCATAGTTTAGTCAACTAATTTAAGTAAAAATATATATATAGTCAAAGTTTATCTGAGAATATTTGGTTCTTTTACTCAAGCCTTATCTACATAACACATCATAATTAAAAGTACTAGACTGGTGTAACTAACCTTATTGGATGTTTAACAGCCATAGTTTGAGGCCTATACTAATGTGATCAGAGGGACTTGACAGTTTTTGTCCTTGCTCTCCAAGGTCGATTAAGTTCCAGGGGACTATGGAACATCGCTCAAAATGTCCTGTAACTGTGGTGAGTCACCTGTCCTCTTGTTAAGGGAGGCCATGGAGACCCCATGAGATTGACTTGAACCAGTGTCCAGTCTACAAAAGAAGGGTCAACTCAGAGGAAACATTTCATTCATGCTTCCAAGTGAAGCCAGACATGGTCTAGCAGGACCTTTGACTTATCTTCACATAGATGGAACTGGTAAAAGAAAGGAACCAGGAGTTCCTCCAAAGCCCATGTGACCCCTGAGGAAGAGATCATCAAAGGACCTTAAGTGTAAAAATAAATTGATTTATTTGGGCCAACTGTATGGTCTTAAACACCCCAAAGGAAAGTATAACCAAAGAGTAAGGTTATCAGTATTTTTCTTTAAGAGTTCAAAGGATTACACTTCCTAGACATTAGGCTTAAGTCTATATAAAAAGTTATTTAGACAATTATTTTTCATTGATGATTTTGTTCCTAGCCAGAAAGTGTTGTCAGATGGAAGACTTCAAATCTTGGTCTCCAATACTGTAGTGCCCACCTGTAGCTAAGGGAGACAACTTGCTATTGTTCTAAAATGATGGATATATTTGTTTCCTTCCCC
>NW_008360312.1:316062-324281 GCF_000622305.1 Nannospalax galili
AAAGCAATCCCAATGGACTCTCATATGAACATTTGAAAATTGCCCTGTTCTGACTTTTTTCTAGCTCCCTGTCTAGAACTTGTAATGCTAATTATTCTTGCCTTGACTTCTCTTTCACTTCTCCTATTCATGATTCAAAGACTTTCTTTTCCCCCTCGAGATAAGAGTTATGCAATTTTGGAGTCTTTTAGATAGACCCACTGAAGGGGTAGTCCAATTGCCTCACCCTGAGTCCCTGTTCAGCATGGAAGAAGCCAGAGCAGTCTGTGTCCTGATTCCCTATTGACAATTTGGGTAACCTCTTCAAGGGGTGGTGTGATAAGAATAGGAGGTAGGAATTAGCTAGGCAGTTAGAGTAAAAAGACTCCAAAGAAAAGTAGCTAGTTTCTTGGCTAAAACTCACAGTGTCCTTGGGCCTCTAGGCAACCTGCTCATTCCAAAGGCCAAAAATGTCGAAAATATTTGGGGACTTTTATTTAATCCTTAAAAGATTTTAGGGTTACCTCTTCAGAAGGGGGAATGTTAGAGTTGCCAAAAGCCCAATAATAAATAAATAAATAAATAAATAATCAAATGGAAAAAAAGACATAACAGGGAAGCTGCACCCATGAAATCTCAATAATATAGTTGTCTAAACAAGACCTTCGTAATGTATAATGACACCACTAGTTAACATTCAATGTGAATGGGGGAATTACACAAGGTCCCATTTCTAGATGAAAAGCTACGGGCAATTATTGGCTGCTCCTCTATAGAGAAGCTCCCCAAGATAGATTATCCAAATTCTAAACACATGAATATACTAGCACCATCAAATGGACTCAGTAGGATGGATGGATGGATGGATGGATGGATGGATGGATGATAGGTAGGTAGATAGATAGATGATAGATGAGTTATAGATAGATGATAGATAGATGATAGATAGATAGATAGATAGATAGATAGATATCAACTCCCCAAGGTTATTGGGCTATTGGGAGCCATTGGGCTGTTCTAGCCTTGGTCCACTGCTCATTACTCCATCTTTCCCCTCTCTTGGGCTGAGAGAGGGTTGGGGCTGATGGTGGGAAGGATAGATAGATAGATAGATAGATAGATAGATAGATAGATAGATAGATAGACGATAGATCAGAAAACTGAGAATTGTGGAAAAGTAGGAAGAATTGGAGGGGGAGGAGGAGGGATGAGTGGATGGAAGGCCAGCCTTGGTGAGTACCTGGAATTGTAAGCCAAATAAACATCTTCTTCCTCTAAATTGCTTTTTATCAGAATATTTTTTCACAGCAACAAAAATGAAAGTAAAATATATATTCTTTTCATTTGTGTTCTTGATACAGATTGCCATGATTCTGTAACTCCTCCAGTATACACACTAAGTCATACTAGATCAACTTGATTTTCCTACCAAATATCCTTACCTAGTATGAGACCTGGCAGGCATCCACATATAATTGACATGAAGGCCTACAAAGATTACAATCACACTCCAAATTTAATCTTTATTCATATCTGTCCTATATAGACAGAAGATAAAGTTTTTTTTCTCTTCCTCCTCTCCTCCTCTTCCTCCTCCTCTTCCCCTTCACTTCTCTTCTTAACTGGATCTTACTGTATAGCCCTTGCTGGCCTCAATCTCACAGAGATCTGCCTACCTCTCCCTCCGGAGTGCTGGGATTAAACGTGTGCATCACCACTCCTGGAAATAAGGTATTTCTTTATAGTTGCCTTCTGAATTTTCATCAGGGCATTAAGTTGGCCAACAAGTGCTTTCAATTCATCCTTTCCTATCTTAATCTCTCTAGCATATGCGATACTCATGCTAAGCCTCAGTCTTTGCCATCAAAGACTGCTAAGGCTTGGACCTGAAATGTCCTGGTTGCCAGTTAATGGGCATTCTGGCTGAACCATGAGAGCTATAACATTATCACTGCACTAATCCCTTGATGGATTCAGTGTGATGGCATAAGTGAGAGGTTGTGAAGACTGGGAAGTGGGACCTGCCTGGAGGAAGATCACTGATCACTGAATCAATATCTCTCTCTCTCTCTCTCTCTCTCTCTCTCTCTCTCTCTCTCTCTCTCTCCCCTCTCCCCTCCTTCTCTCCCTCTCTCCTAATTGGAATGAAGTAGGCATCTTCCTCTACTACACTGTGCCTCTTCCATGATGTTCTACCTCACCACACACCTATAGCAGGGGGCCAGGCAACCTTGATTGAAAATTTCTGGATCTATGGGCCAAAATAAATCTTCACTGATTTATTTTTCTCAGGCACTTTCTCACTGACAGAGAGCTAGCTACACAGTCATTTATAGCCTCACCCATTGCATCTATGCTTTACTCTCCATCTGTGCCACATACGGTGCCACAGTTGGTGATGGTGTGAGCAATTGTCGTGTTATCACATGTTGTATGTATATTATCATCATGCTGTTCTTCCCAAGCAAGGTCATCCATATGCTCTTCATGTACATGAGAAATCCAAGCTTAGGACTCCATTTGAAGGTCGACTTGCTGGGCCTACTCACAGAGCCAATTACCCCTGTGGTCAGGGCTCAACACAAACTTCTTGGCATACTCAAACTGTTTCTTTTGAAAGCATTTTAAAAAAAAAGAACTATCTATAAAGGAAAAGACAATATTTAAGGAAATCTGCAGCATAAGTGAAACACTAAATCGTTCTACAAAAAAGGAAAAACACTGACTTTTAAGACAAAGGAAGAAAGTGAAACAATTATTTCAAGGAGGGGTGGATCCAATCCAAGCAAGATCTCAGAGAAACACAGTCACTACTAACAGACCAAGAAATTAATGGGAGGAGCCAGGGAAATAAGTATTCCAAGCTTTGTCTTTCAGGCCTTAAATTTCTATTGACTCCTCTCCATTTTACTGCCTTCCTTTCCTATGAGACAATGCTATGGTAAGCCTCTTCACCAGTAGGTTAATGGAGAAGTTCATGAAATCCTTCATTTGGTCCTATCTAGCTATTTCATCCCACTCTTCCTTCTTTCCAGAGCGTCAAAGGTCTCCTGAATTTTATTGCAAAAGTCTGGGTATTTTCATTCCTGTGTCAACCAGCACATTTTTCATAAATGGTTGTCATTACATCAGTGATCATATTGATCCCAATCTAGTTCGAACTACAATCTGGTGTTGAGAAAGCTCCTATAATTCTGGACTGTTGATTTTAAAATACACTTTTCTCTTAGATATTTAGCTCCTTAAAGACAAATGCTACATGCCTGGCCTTTGCCAAAGAGAAGCTGTAGACATGCTAGAAATGTGTTGCTAAAATATTGTCAAACGTTTATACAGAAAAAATACATAGCTTGAGATTCTTAATCACTACACTCGAGAGAGAAGCCTCATTTACTATAGATTAGAATTAGGAGAAAAATTCGTGTTTCTCTGTAATTCTATGGTATATGTAAAGAAATATTGTCACTTGGATCACCATATCCTTGCTTTCCGTTGTCTCCTTGTCATAGTACATTCTACTCAACCCTCCAGATCTGCTCACACTTTATTTACCCTGCCTTTGCTTTGAAGCTATATGAACTTTGACCCTCTGCTTCTTTCCTTTTCATCTTTTTCCAGTGGAAAACCCAAGAATGAGATTGGCACAAGGGAGAAGTATGAAACTGGAAGCTTATTTCTCTGAGATCTCTTGAGATCACCAAGGGCTGGTTGCTCCTTTGATAGCTGGTTGCTGGTCCTCTCAGTGATCTGGTCTTCTTTATACTCTGTGTTCTCAGGATTGTCCCTCTGCAAGTTCATTGGAGACTATCAGGTACATTCAGCATGTCTGAATCTGGCCCTGGATACCTATGCTATTCCTTTAGTTTCCCTACATATTATGCACATCTTATAATAGGTTCCTTGTACATAAATTCTTAAATCATGCTATTTTGGGTACTCCACTTCTTGATGCATCATTGTTGATCATCCCAAATTCCAGAAAGATATGCAGCCACGGTTATTCCTTAAGTTTATTAAGAAATGAGTTGATACAGTTGATTGGATCAAGTTCATCCTTCCTACTGAATCTCACCATTGCCCCACAGGAAGTCTCCTCCATAGATAATATTTTCACTATTTGCCCTGTTTCGCAGCATGAAATGCAGAAATTTTTTGTTTACAGTTTCTTTTCTTGGATTATGGGAAGGTTAAAAGGTAAAAGCAGACAATAAAAGGCAAAACTTCAAATCCCTATATCAAAATACAGTCTTATAAGAAATAATTACACTCCTAAAACTATAATATATTAAGTAAATTACTTGCATTGAAAGCTAGGCCAAGGTTTTGTTTGGCTGTTGTATTTTAACTATAAAACATTTAATTTTTTAAATTTAACATGAAAATAGAAAAACTATATATTGTCTTTAAATTATTAATCTTAATAAAATCAGAGAATAATTTAGCACTACCATCCAACAACGGCTCATTTATACAGTTTTCTCCTCATATACCATATAATACTATGAAAACAAAGATAATTAAAACCAATAAAAAGGACAAATGCATGTTTGCAAATTACATGACCCCTGTATTACTCCTTTAGCAGAGATCAGAAATGCCCATCATTAAATAAATGCTTTGGAACCCACTAATGATGAGTCCCATGCGCTTCTATAAGTTTAGATGGCCTATCTATGGAGTATTTACTTCTGATCACTTCTATTTCACCATCTTCATGTATAAATGAAGCCAGCACTGGAATCTGAGAAAAATAGTTCTTAGCCAAGATATGTTTGTGTTTGATCATGTGAAGAAAAAGGCGTCCATATCCCTGCAAGAGAGAGATGGGGAAGAGAATAAAAAACTACACAAAGCCACAGATCTATTTTTCCAGATAAAACACCACCCTACCTCAGTGTCTTGGCATCTCAGTTCATTGAGCCCAGGATACATTGTTTTCTTCACTTTGTCTATCATCTTTCAGGGCTTAGTTCCTATGATGCTTCAGTGTAGAAGCTTACCAGCTTTTCTCTCTGACCTCTTTAAGTCCAAACCACCGCTAGTTAGAACTCCACGTTCTTTCTCTTTTCCATTTGTGTTGATAGCCATGGCTCAATAATGGGGTGGCACGACCTCAGGTTTCTATCTTTTATTCCAGGTAAGGGAGGCATGTAACAAGTAAAAAGTTTATATATACCTATACACACATTTGGAGAAAGCTCCCAGGAATTTTAAAGGTGATTCCTAAGAATAGGAGGGCTCACCATCAAGCAACTTTATCTTTTTGCCATACCTGGGTAGTAGATCTATGACATTAAGTTTCTATTTTACCCCTGAGTCGATAAGCAAGAGAGTGAAAGCCATAGTGAAGGCTGAGGGAAAGGTTAGAGGACCTGAGTTTCATTGTGGAGACACTGTCCTAGCCCTGGACTTCCATCTCTGGACTTCTTGTTATATAAAAAAAACTAAACTCTTCCTTGATTAAGTCATTATGCATCTGCTCACTCTCTGATTATGGCTGAACCTGAATACAACTGAAACAATGAAATGTTATATTCATTACATTTCTTTGTTTTTTTCTCCCCTCTGAGCACTTTATGCAGTATCTAGCACATTCAAAGTAAGTTCTGGCTAAATTAATAAATATCAGCTATTATTGTCATTATTCTTAATCAGACCTCTTTTCAACCAAATCACAAGGGCTACCTGTATCACTTTCTAAAATTTATTTTCTGAGAGTAAGACATCCCTACTTCACTACAAATCTCTTTATAGGACCAACCAGAAAAATCAAAGAAAGCCCTAAAGAAAAGAAAGTGTTAGGTAGAGATATCATTGCTTACAGTACTTTCATAGACACAGTTGTTACTCAAGATACCTGAGGCCAAGCACCTTTTAATGGCCTACTTGGTTCTCAAAGCTTCCCTGGAATGCAATGGCATTACCTCCTTGTAGATAAGAAAATGAGAATATCTTTTAAATATTGTGTTTATTATTTTTATGTGTATGAGTGTATTGTCTACATGTATGTAAGTTCACTTGTCATGCAATGTTCATGGAGGAGAAGAGGGCATCAGATGTCCTGGAACTGGAGATATGGACAGTTGATAACTGCCATATGGGTGCTATGAACTATACCTGAGTCCTCTGCAAGAGCAGTCAGTGTTCTTAACCTCAAATGAGAGCATTTTAAAAGCATTACAATGTGCCCTATTCTCCCTCATGAAGGACAGAGCCAAAATTCAAGGTCAGGATTGCTATCACTCTTTTTGTTAATTCCACACTTTTAATCTTGTAAAAACTTATGTTGCAAAGAGGACAAATCTTAATGTCCCACAGATTGTTAGTGACAAGGAGAAGGAAAAACCAGGACAGGATGGAAGATTGATAGAAGATGATTGGCCAGACATTGGCAAATTTGCATATGAGAGGTTGATCTGCCTCACTTAACGTTCATAGAACAGAAGTTTGTTCCTCTGATTTATTGTAAGGAGTCAAGATTATTTTAAACTCCAAGTGTTTGCTGTTGTTTGTCCTTGTTTGCTTTTGCTTCTGGGGAAAGCAGATATTTCTGTGTATTAAGGGAATTCTAGAAATATTTCATTTGCTGCAAAATTTAAACTATTCAATAACCAGAATGGATATTAATACTTAAAAGATTACACAGGCTGAAAACCATGAAAAGAGGTAAATGTTTTTAGAATTTGAATGCGAATCTTTGCTCCATTTACAGAAATTCAGAAAGACTGGCATCCTGAAATTGGAAGTGCATGTGAATAGAACATTTAATTTGAGACTGCAACAATTTGATTAAATACACAAAGGGAGTTGTGTGGATTAATTGAAGAAGAGCTGGAATATCAGCTTTGGGAATGAACTTCAATTTCATTGTGGTCCTAGATGAAACGATATTGCTGGCATTGGCTGTGCTTCCAGTGATTAAATATTTATGAAGAGCTTAGTTTACTAAATATAACATTTAACACAGCTTCAATTTCTTTCTGCCCTTTCTTTTAGTCCCTAGAGTGAAATTTTTCATAGCCTGCTTCTAATAACTTAAAAAATATTGGAAAAGGCTAAAACTGTAAGAGTTCCTTCTCTTTATACTATTCCTTCAACTTTCCTTCAAAAATAATAATAACCAGCCAGGGAACCGCACCCTATACAAAATGACTATATTTGATGTCATCTCTTTATTTTCCTTCAGCTGGCATCTTGCATAGAATTAAAAGTACATTAATCTAATGACTTGAAGACAGAGAATCAGGGGGTCAGCTCTTGGGATCCTGTGCTTACTGAGAGTAAATGGAGCTCTCTAGGAATATTTCAGGTACCATTCAATTTTATTTCTCAGAATGTTTTACAAATGCCATCCTAAAAGTTCTTGAAATTAAATAGCATTTAGTTTTCCACTTTTCTCCACTCCTAGTCATGTGGAAGCAAAAACTGAAAACTGGAGCCTCACCAGTATGGTTGACATTTAGACCATAACATTACGAACATTTAATAGGCAGACTCCTGTGGATCAATCAAGGGACAAACTCTGGGTTCCATAATCCCTACATAATGTTAATGTGAATTACTTAGCAGATAGTTCTTTGAGAGGGTTTTTATTAGCATACAAACTAATGAATTTCATAATGGCCTCTTCACACAATTACATACATATATACCTTGCTCATACTCACGCTCCTTACCCTCTCTTGCTTTCTTAATTCTCCCCACCCCTTGCAGATGACTCCTCCTCTCTCACTAAATAGTCTCTCTTCTACTTTTTTTTTCTTCATTTTTATTATTATTTTTTTGAGACAAGGGCTCAGGTATCCCAGGATGATTTGACCTTCTGATCCTCCTCTCTCTCATTCTCAAATGAGTGCTGGAATTGTAATTCCTGCAGGCATGTGCCACCACACCACCTTTCTGTCATACTAGGGATGGAACCCAGGTCCTCATGCTTGCTAGACAAGCACTCTACTAACTTAGCTGGTACACCAGTCCCATTCTAAAATTCTTTTTTTTTTCATTACAACAGCATTGACATATTCAATAACAATTTCCAGAGCTAAGATGCATCTCCTTCAAAACTGGCTGTAAATTTTTAGGTTTACAGTTGAATTAATACAATTATACAATATTGTACTCAGTATAAATCCTGACATAAAATTGAGGTTTTAAACTTTAAAAAAAGATCTCCATTTCACTATTAAAATACACAGTTTAGGCAGGCAGATCTCTGTGAGATCGAGGCCAGCCTGGTCCGC
>NW_008360312.1:324439-326188 GCF_000622305.1 Nannospalax galili
ATTTATTAATTTTTATGCCCACTTCCCAGATACCACCTTCCCTTACCCTCCCTCCCTCACTAGAGCCCTTATACTCTGATATCCCTTCTACTGTCTGCTGGGTTGTCAGCACCCCCAGTCATTCCCCACTACTTGCCCTTCTGGTGAATCTAGTCAGCCTATCTAGAGGGCTTTGTTTTAGGAGGGTCAGGTGTTCCTCATCTAGTGGTAATCAGTTGTCAATATTCCTTTGGATAAGATTGGGGTCTGCTGTTCATTTTCCCAGTTATACGCTGGATTACTATCTGGGAATCCCTTTGGCCACCCTGGCCAACAACTCAAAAGAAGGTATCGCCTGTCTGGCATTGTTGCTTGTTATGCAGCCTTTAGCTATACATATGGACTCTTATGAAATTATATTGGCCCCTTTAATCTTTGGTTATATTTTCCTTTTAGGTGTTTAAGGTCATACAGTTGGACCAGATAAACCAGTTTATTTTTACTGTTAAGGTCGTTTGAGGATCTGTTCCTCTGGGGTCACATGAGCTTGGAAGGAACCCCTGGCTCCTTTCTTTTACCAGTTCTGCCTATATGAAGATAAGTCAAAGGTCCTACTCGACCATGGTTGGCTTCACTTGGAAGCATGGAGGAAATGATTCCTCTGTGTTGACCCTCTCTTTGTAGACTGGACACTGGTTCATGTCCATCTGGTGGGGTCTCCTTGGCCTCCTTGATCAAGAGGACAGGTGACCCACCACCATTATAGAACATTTTGAGAGATGCTCATAGTCCCCTGGAACTAGTTGATCTAGGAGAGCTAGGAGCAAAAAGTGTCCTTTATGTCCCTCTGACCATTATTATAGGCCTCAAAGTATGTCTATTAAACACCCAAGAAAGTTAGTTCCACCAGTCTGGTATTTTTAATTACTGTGTGTCATGTAGATAAATCTTGGGCTGTTTTTTTTTTTTTTTTTTTTTTTCAAATTTAGATTCCATACATGAGAGAAAACATGTGCTATTTGTCTTTTCAATTATAACTTATTTTAACATGATATTCTGAATAAAACTCTCCCTCCCCCTTCCATGTGTGTGTGTGTGTGTGTGTGTGTGTGTGTGTGTGTGTATGCATCTTCTTTATCCATTCATCGGTTAGTTGATAGGCACCAAAGTTGACTGTGAAGATTCCCTGTGGTGAAGAGTGCCACAGTAAAGATGATATGCAGGTACCTCTATGGTGTGCTGACTTAGATCCCTTCAGGCAAATAGTCAAAAGTGACATAACTTTAGCATGTAGCAGTTTTATTTCTAGTATTTTGAGAAACCCTTGTAATGATTTCTATAGTGGGCACATTCATTGGCATTTCCACCAGCTGGTGTAAGTAACCACACACACACACACACACACACTCACACACACACACACTCACACACACACACACACACACTTTGTTAAGGTTTATTTGTTAAGGTTATTATAGGCATTAGAGATATAAATGCAAATAACTGAAATAAAGTCCTTGTCTGCATAGAACTCACTGTGGAATAAATGTGCTACATTTAACTTATTAGGAGAGGGTGAGATCACACTAGATATTTACATGTTGACATCTCTTTACTTACCTTTTTTTTAAATTTTAATCTCTGTCATATATACCATCCACAGATTTTGCTATTGTCAGTTCATATATTCTGTTCCCTGACCCAATGGAAACACTTGAACCATTCACAGAAAGTTTTTGTTGTTGTTGTTTTATTTGGGGGTTTTTTTTT
>NW_008360312.1:326212-335919 GCF_000622305.1 Nannospalax galili
TTTTTTGTTTGTCTTTTTGAGACAGGGTCTCCCTGTAGCCCCAGCTGTCCCGGAACTCACTATGTAAACCAGGCTGGCCTTGAACTCACAGAGATCTGCCTGCCTCTGCCTCCCAAGTGCTGGGATTAAAGTTTTAAAGGACACTCAAATTGCCTGTAATAATTCCAGTGACTAAATTAAATTTTCTAAGTCTAAAATCTTACCTCTTCAATATTCTCTATCTTAAGATGAGCTTCCCCTTCATCTTTGGTGAGAAGAATGCAGTTCCAGGGAGACCACTCCACAGACTTATCCCACCTGACCATTACCAGGTCATTGAGATCATCCCAGGCACTAAGGATGGACTGGGATGCCCAGATGTTCTCTGTCAAATACTGAATATCTTGAAGCTGCATGTAAAAATAAGTATAAATAATAATTTGTTTTTATTCTAAATAAATGGTGTAAATATAATTATATTGAGAAATGAATCATATCTAACACTTTTTAAAGGCAAATATTATTCATAAGGCTTCACTGGCACATAGCCTTTACTTTTTAAAATACAATCTTGGGGACTGGAGATATGGTTCAGTGGATAAGAGCATTGGGTGCTCTTCCAGAAGACCTGGGTTTAATTCCCACCTTCCACACGGTGCCTAACAACCATCCGTAACTCCAATTCCATGGGATCTGAAGCCCTCTTCTGACTTCCACAGGCATTGCACAACATGGGTACACTAACATTACATGCGGGCAGTACACTCATACACATAAAAAATAAAATAGGGAGAGCACTGACTGCTCTTGCAGAGGACCTGGGTTCAATTCCCAACACCCACATGGCGGCTACGAACCATCTTCAACTCCAGTTTTAGGGGAATCCGAAGCCTTCTTCTGACCTCCGTGGCATTGCACCACACGGGTGCACTCACATACATGCAGGCAATACACTTATACACATAAAATAAAAACAAAAAATAAAATATTAAAATATAATAAAATAAATATTTTAAAATTCAATCCTATATTCAGTCTGCCTATACTACATTATTGGTCTCAAGCCACTGACCCATTTTTAACCCTGAGTCACCTGTATATATTTCTTCCAACATACTAATTTTATAGTTATATAACCTTAATCTACCTTAATAAATATATGGTACTAAGTGCTTTTTAAAAATGTGTTAGTAATTATCATATCCTTGGGTCTTCTAAAGGGTTTTTACAAATGAGGAAGGTAAAGATGAAATAATTTAGAGTAAAATTTTGCTTTAGTGAGAAAACAGAAAAATGAAGAAATTAAAACAAAAAATAATTGTATTAACTAAAACTCTTAGAATGACTTTTATTTTATTAGTTATTTGAGAATTTCATACAATATAGTTTGATCATATTCACTCCCCTTCATCAGTTTCTCGCAGATCCACCCCCTTCCCTACCCATCCAACTTTGCGTCTTCATTTTTTTCAGTTTTTTTGTTAATTATTTATTTAATTGCCACATACTTAGAAGAAGAATTTCATTACAACAGCATTGATATATTCAATAACAATTTTCTGAGCTAAGATGCATCTTTTTTCAGAATTGGCTATAAATTTTTAGGTTTACAGTTGAATTATTACAGTTATACAATATTGTACTCAGTATAAACCCTATAAGACAAAATTAAATGATGTTTTAACCTTTAAAAAAGATCTCCATTTCATTATTAAAATACAGTTTCATACAGAAAAAATCATTTTCAATGCAATTGACATTAAGATGTTTGCACTTTAAAAAATTAAAATCCATTCAGTTCAATTTGTGCTGCTCACATAGTCTTGAGTATGGGGTCATCTACTGGAGTGTAGTCAACCTATTGAGGCAACAACCTTAAAGTAAACTGACTAGCCCTCTCCCAGCAGCTATCAAATGCCAATAGCCCCTCAGCTAGGGATGAGACTTTGTACCTCCCTCATGCACACTCGATGCTTGGATTTTTGTCCGGCTTGAGCTTGTGTAGGTCTTGTGCATACTGTCACAACCATTTTGAGTTTATATATGCAACTGCCCTGCTGTGTCCAGAAAACACTGTTTCATTGCACATTACCAGAGTAGAAAATCATCAATCTTATCCAGCTGTGAGCCCTGTGGGCTACAATAATGACCAGCCTGGCAACATATACCCAATAGTGCAATAATGGCATTAATGTCATGGGAGTAATCAACCACTTCCTGTTTGAATCTAAGGCCTGCTTCACATGGTAGAGTTCATACTTGGCACCATTATCAGGGCCAATAACCTGTGGCTGGACAGGCCATAGATACTAGTAGAAAACCTACTATCAGTCTGCCAAATGTCACTTGTGCACATGTGTTGTTGCTAGCCTCTAAGAATTGCCTGCCTTTCAGCAATCATACTGAAATTGTTAAAGCAAGAAAGCAATAATACTGCCTACTATATTGAATCATATCTGTGTGGATCACTAACAAACTGGGTACTGATGAAGACACACAAATCTTCAAGTAGAAAATTCACTTTTCATATACCTTAGCTTTCACTTTTTTCTCTACATATCATCATGTTCAAATTCAGGATGTGATACTCCTTATTATTGTCCACAAGCTCCACTATTTCATGATTAAGTTCAAACATGGTGGTTACTTGTTTATCAACTGTCTGCTCCCTACTTTCTCTACCCCTCCCTATGTTGAACATCAGCTCAGGGACAGAAAAGGTTTTCTCTTTTTTGGTCTGCTCTGTCCCCACCTCTTAGTAAACCACCTGGGCACACAACAAATACACAATGACTCTGCTAAATCAATGCACGAATAAAGGTCTGTCCTTAAGAAAAACAAAGTAAATTAAAATTTAACAAAATTTATAAAATTAATTACATACTGTCATTGTAGTCATTATTTTACACCTGGATCCTTAGAAGTTAGTAATTTTAATGTTCAAATATTTAATGAGAATTTCAAAAACCAAGAACTCTCATGAACAGTTTCTTTTCATAACATTCTTTCTTCCTTTTCTTGTGAATGATTATTCTCATATTAACAGAAGTATCTTATTTTTAAACTGTCATGGCTTTCAAATATGAGCTAGAAATGAATGAAAATAGAAAAAAAGTATGTGGGGGAAATTCATGTCTGCAATGAATAGCATGATTTTTAAAAAATACAATTTCAAAATTTCTTTTTAAAAAAAAAAATTCTGTGAAATTGAGACTGGAGAGATGGTTCAGCAGTTAAGAGCACTGGCTGCTCTTGCAGAGGACTCAGGTTCAAACCCCAGCACCCACATGGCTGCTAACAACTGTCCATAACTCCAGTTTCAGCTGTTCTGACACCTTCTTCTGACCTCTGTGGGCATTTCACAACACAGGTACACTTACATACATGCAGGCATAACACTCATACATGTAAAATAAAAATAAATTTAAAAAATTTTTTAATTCTCTAAAATTGATGGTCTTCTGATATATTCAGGATATCCGGCTTTGAAAATATATTGCCTAGATATTTTATCAACAATATCCTTCTTTTAGTTGATTAACATAACACCATAAATAGCCCACATTTCAAAAGTAACCGGTTACAAAGAGAATCTTGACAGATGTGCTGAAATGTCTATCTCAGCATCTACTTATAAGTGTCAAGAGAGCCTTAGCAAAATAAAATGGGAGTCTGGCATGGCTTGGATAGAAAGTGTCCCCAAAGGCTCATGTGCTGGAAGCTTAGATGCTACTTGATGAGATTTGGGGAAGATGGCTGTATCATGAAAGCTCTGACTTCCTCAGTGGATTAGTCCACCAGCCAATTCATCATTTGATGGTATTATAGGCAATGACAGAAACCAAGAAGGGGACCTAGTTAGAGGAAATAAATCACTCAGGGAATGTCTCTGAAGGGCACACCTTGTCTTTGACCCCTTTCATCTTTCTCTCTCTGTTTCCTGGCTGCCAGGATACGAGCAGCTTTCCTTCACCATGCCTTTCCACCAAAATGCTTCCTCTTTGAGTGGGTATTGTTATTGCCCTCATTTTATAGGCAAATAAACTGAGAGGCAAATACATTAAGTGGCATGTCTAAGGACACACACAGTAGGCTGTTCAGTTTGCAAAGAGAAATTTTGTTAGGCTGGCTCTAAGATCCCATACCTGTGTCTTTGATCTCTCCTCTGTGGATTTTTTTTCAAGAGCATTAATGTGTTCTATCTCCCCAGCTAAAAACCAGATACCCATATTGTCTGCTGTTTCTGCTGTGACCAGACAGTGATTCTCCTATCTCTTGGGTTTCATGCATGCTATTCCCACAGCTGGGGATATTTTCCTATCACAGCCACCAGATTAATGCCTCCTAGCTCTTTTGTCTCAGCTTACAGATGACATTCTTTGCAGAGCCTTTTCTATCATACATCTGAATGATGGCAATACTTCTCTTTATAATACTACTACTTGTTTTTACATAAACTTGCAATTTTTTTAAATGTTTGTCTTCATTTCTAGGATGTAAGGTCTGATTCACCAGTGAGTTTTCAGAGCACAGCAGAGAATTTAAATACCCAGAACATATCTGTGCATGGAACTCAGGAGTGCAAAGATTGACGGCATTAGGAAATCTAACATAATTATTTCCATACAAGAATAGATTCAAATGCACTTCTCCACCTGCTAAGTCTCTGAGAAGACAGTCTTCTCTCTAACAGGTTCATTTCCACCATGATCAGCATTTTTTATAGATCATACCTGCATCAAAAAAGCAATTTGAGAGTCATCACCATAATTAGCTTCTGAATAGTAGAGCCGTTGAAGTAAACATTTGTACTTCAAAAATGATTCCCTTTTTTGAATTTCATTCTCAAGGTTCACACAGTGACGGCAGCGGTACACACGACGGGAAGTGGACGACACAGAAAATGCTACAGAAGGCAAATATAACTGGCAACTGTGACAAAAGTAAATCTTATCATAGAACTTCAGTGGGTCTTGAGGGACCTAAATAGAAAAATAAAATAAAATAGTAAAATTTCAGGCCAAATACTAGACAGAAGCACTGAGGATTAATTAAAAAGTCCTATTTTCTTTTAGCTTCCTATTCTACATAAGATTTAAATTCCAAGCAAGATTCATTTACCTGGCCAAAAAATTAAAAATGTTACTCAGCAACTCCTAGGTATGGTAAGTGACTTAGGAAATAAAGTGACTGGCTCTTAGCACTTGCTTTTTAAAAGACAGTCCCGTCAAATACTGGAATCAAAGAAGGGCAGATATCTACACTCACAAACCCCACTCAAAATTAGATTTTTTTCTATGTGATAAGGGAAGAAAACAAGTCAATTCAAATGGAAGAGGAAGAGGTTAGCATTCATCGCCTTGCGCAGGATTTGATACCTTTACAGATATTTTCTGACTGTCCTCTCATTTGCAATGTTTCCAGTGGGAGATCTGTAGTTATTCTTATTTTTGTCCCCCTGTATAGGATCTGCTTTCTTTCCCTGGTCAGTTTTAGGTTGTTCTATGATCATTTGTTTGAAATTAATTTTTTTTTGAGACAAGGAGCTGGCCTCATGGGTGTTGGAATTAAAGGTGTGTACTACCATGCTTGGCCTGTTTGGAATGATTTGATTATGATTTGTTTTGGTGTAGTTTGCTTTATATTTCACTTGCCTCAATACGTTTATTTGTTTTCATCAAATTTAGAAAAATGTTAGCCATTATTTTTATCTTTTGTCTACATATTATAATTTTTGTTCTGTCAAAAATGTAAGGATAGCTTCCTAAGCAATAATTCTAAAATTAATCACAAAAATTGCTTCTAATTCTTTAGAAGCACTTTCTCAATTTACTAAAAACATTTCAACAGTTATGTAAGAAAAAAATGAGGCACACTTATCTTGGATTGAGAGTACCAGATCCCCCAGAAGCCTAAGCCTATGGAGATGGAAGACAATTTAAGTCCAATACAATCTCCCCTGGAGTTCTTCAGGATATATACATGGATCTGTTCACTAATAATTATGACTTTGTGGTGAGTATTAAAATGAAGATAGATAAGGTACATGCAAAAATCTCAGAAATAAAAAATTAACTCACTATGAGGCCTCATGAAGAAGAAGACTTGAGAGTTTGGTCTTTAAAGAATAGGATGGAGGCTAGAGAGATGGCTCAGTGGTTAAGAACACTGACTGCTCTTGCAGAGGACCCAGGTTTGATTCCCAGCACCCACATGGTAGCTAACAACTGTCCATAACTCCAGTTCCAGGGGATCTGACACCATCTTCTGACCTCCACACACATTGCACAACACAGGTGCACTTACATACATGTAGGCACTACACTCATACACATAAAATAAAAATAATAAATAAAATATTCTAAAATGAATAGGAGTTGGCTGTGTGAAAGAGAACACAGATTCCAGGTAGAAATAGTTTGTACAAGAGCAGGAGGTGTGAGAGATCACAGTGCATCCAACACTACTGTGCTGGATAGCTTTGGTTGTCAACTTGACACACCTGGATAGAGGGAACCTCAATCGGGGAATTTCCTTGATTGGACTGGCCTGTGGCCATGTCTGTGGGGTATTTTCTTGATTGTTGAGTGATGTGGGAGGGTACAGCCCACTGTGGGTGGTGCCACGCCAGGCAGGTTGTTCTGTTTTCTATAAGAAAGCAAGCTGAGCATGGGGCAGGGGAGCAAGCCAGTAAGCAGCGTTCCTCGATGGCCTGAGCTCCAGCTCCTGCCTCCAGGTTCCTGGGCTCCCTTAGTGTTGAAGTATGTGACCGGGGAGATGTAAGCCAAATAAACCCTTTGCTCCCCAAGTTAGTATTGGTCAGAATGTTTTGTCACAGCAATTGAAAGCAAACTAGAACAACCACCAACACCATGCAACTCAACTGGAAAGTCAATTCAGTTATTGGGAAAGAGTCGTATTTGGAAACATAGACATAGAAGAGGTAAATGGGTAAGTTTAGTTTATCCACACAATAATTCAGATCTACTTATATTCAGAGTAAAGCATTAGAGCAAATTTCAGTATCTTTCAATTCACTATGTACCATCTTGGGATTTCTATAGGAAATACAGGAGCCAAAGTAGAAGAGTACCTTAAGGAATCTTGCAACCTCAGGATTAAACAGAGGTGTTTTGATATAGTGAAAAAAGAGTGTTGCAATTCTTTTTCTGAGTCCTTCAAGGTTATGAGGTTTGACTCCCCTCATCATGAGGTCAACTTCTCTGTCAATCAATTCTAGGATTTCCTGGGTCAGTTTACATTCATGTTCCTATAAAAAACACAATATTAAGGGCACATGTCTAAAATCACTGTTTATTTTCAAAATTACCACCCAAACAAATTGGAATACACATTCCAAAAGAAATTACAAAAGATGACAGGAGTAAAATTTAGTATAACCAATTTGGGGAAAACTTAGTCAAGTTGATAATGCATAACTTATAACTCAGCAACTCTGTACTCAGGTGCTTTAGAGCCAAAGTGCTTGTAGAGCTATTGTTCACAGTAGACACAAATTAGAAAGAAACGAATATCCATAAACAATTAGATTATGTAAATAAATTATAACTTTTCAAATAATGGAATATTATCTAATTTTTGGAAATTATTGAACTATATGATAGTTGTATCCAATAACATACTTAAATCTTACAAAGAAATTTTAAACAAAATCAGCAAGATACAAAATAGTACATACACTATAATTTCACTAAATAAATTAGAAATTAAAAACACTAAGCCAAATTATCTATAGACTTGTCCAGGGGTAGTAAAACTATGAAGAAGAATCACAGAAATGACAACCATGAAAGTTATTGGTCGTTGGTGGCTACTTAGAGGAGACAAGAAGAGATCTAAGCTAAGGAAGGAGAGAGGAACAAAGACAGTGTTGGAATGACCTATTCAATGTTGCTGAACTATTTATGTATTTTCTGCATGTCTATTACAGTTTATAATACTTTTTAATAAAGTACTAAAAAAGAAAACTTCAGGTAAGAGTCAAGGGATTAGAACTGTATTTTTAAGTGATAAAACAGAAGTAACTTCAGCCAATTGTCTGAGGGAAAACTGGATGATATACAGTTTGAATGGAGGAGACAGAGGGTAAAGTGAGTGAGTGTAAAATAACATTCTTCTGTACTTCTGAGTATATACTTGGTAATGCTAATAAAGACAGGAGCCTAAATCAGTGGTCCTTCATTCTGGTGGCATTTCAGAAGGACCTTGGAGAAATCTGAAGAGATTTTCATTACTATTGCTCTCACACTTAAGGATCTAATTTAACTTTTCTGAAATTCTCATATATTGAGATATTCATGATCTTTCCTCTCTCCTTTCTGTATTTTCTCTCTCTCTCCCTCTCTCTCTCTCTCTCTCTCAAAAACACTAAGTGATTCTAATGTGTACTCAGTTTTAAAAATCACTACTCTATAGTAATTGTAATAAAACATATTTTATTTATTGAGAGCCCCTATTTATAAGGCAATGATCATATCTTTAAAAGGACAAATATACATAAGCATCTAAAAATGATTAACCTTACAATGATGAAACTTATTTTCAGAAATATTAAATAGCTTTTTTAAGGTTGTGTCATCAGTGAATAGAGTCAGAATTTGAGTTATTTTTATACTCTGACCTTCCTTCAAAATGTTAACTTACATAGAAATATTTTAGGTTAAACAAATTCATACACGTGAGTTACCTTCTGTGTTCATCCTTGGCCCTTTTGGTTAACTGGGTACCAGTTCTGATTATCTCAGGCAGGAGGATTTCTACTATATTCTCTATTTGCATTATCTTTTTTGTCAATCTGGCCTTTATATGGCCCTCTGTAAATCCTCATGTTTATTTCCTAGCTCTACAATTTCGCTTCTCCCTTTTCTATGTAACCAGGTTTCTATCAAGGCTGTTCACAATGCAATCATCTTTGAAAAGGTAGTCCAGAGCAAAAGCAGTATCTCTGCTCTTTAGACAGAAATGCACAACACCTGTGCAAACTTGTCTCCAACCAAGAACTTGTCTCCAAATAAGAACTCAACTCTTCAATATGTCATAAGAGCTGTCTGTGTCTTGATTCTGTTTCTTCGGGACAGTTCTTTGTAATTAGGGGCAAAGAACCCACATATGGAACCCAAGAGTTATGCTTGTAAAATTCTCAGACTTATAATCATGTGGCTCACTTAGATGAAATTAAATATGGCCAATATTTTTTCAGTTGTTATTTATAGTGAATCA
Source organism: Nannospalax galili (assembly GCF_000622305.1). Classification (NCBI taxonomy): domain Eukaryota; kingdom Metazoa; phylum Chordata; class Mammalia; order Rodentia; family Spalacidae; genus Nannospalax; species Nannospalax galili. The sequence goes on from NW_008360312.1 coordinate 335,432, forward strand.
TTGATTATTATTGAGATAGCTATACCTACTTGTTTTGACATGTGGGTCATACTAACGACCAAAACTGTCTGGTTTTCATTGTTGGATCCATTAGTTAATACGGGTGAGGGCTCAGAAACAACTGATATGTCTATGTCATAAACTGAGGTCAGGTACTGTTACGCATCTTATTTTCAAAAGCTCTAAAGCTGACCCTCCTGGAACAGGGACCTCTGGCTGACTAGATTTACCAGAAGGGCAGACAGGGGGGAATGGATGAGGGTGCTGACAACACAGTGGACAGTGACAGGGATGGCAGAGTATGGAGCCTCTAGTGGGAGAGGAAGGCTGTCTATCTGACGAGTTTGTAATCATGCTCAGATGCCAAGGAGCTCAGAAGGTGGGCGACTGTGACCAGTGATAATCACGTATATAGAGATTAGAAATACATGTGAAAATGCCTCAGTGTCAATTGCCTTGGAATGAATTCTTCTGTATGAAAAAAAAAA
>NW_008360312.1:336349-351460 GCF_000622305.1 Nannospalax galili
GTAACTTAGAAACCAAACATTTTAGTGATTTTTGCCATTTAATTTACCGATATTTACAATAATATATGCCCATTACCTTACTTTTGAGTTGTAAAATGCAAAAACACTACTGGTCCTAATAGTACTGGAATTTTCTCCTTTAGGAATGTGGAAAGCATATTCCTTGAAGAAAATGCTGAGGTATGCTGCCCAGATAACTCACATGTCAGGACTGAAGCACTATCAGCTATGGTCTATGAAAAATAATGCTTCAGTAATGCTCTCTCCAGGACTGCCCACTGCTGAACAGAGCCATCTTGGCTGAAGATAGTTGCAGTCAGCCAAAAAAGAAAAGAAAAGAAAACTCCTGCCTCACTCAAGGTCATGGTGTCTTCTCTGAGATACCCTGAATTCAATGACTAACCAGTGTGAAAGAGAAAAATCCAGAAATTCTCTGTGAATTGGGGGTAAATGGAAATGAAAAATGGAGTTCTGGCCTAGCTCCAACTCACAAAGATGTGGCAGGTCCATAGAGACAGCCAGAGTTCATTCCCCTGATCCTCAAATACATAATTGGAATGGAATATGCAGGAGCTGGCACAGGCTCCTTTGCTCTTAATTTCTTGACCTATGAGTTAAAAGCGACTGTGATAAGGAAGACCACATGGGAGTCTCTGAAAATGCTCTTTACCTGGGAAACAAAGTGTAGAAGTAGAAATGGTCCCACTTTATTGTCAACTTATCATTGCCGGGTGAGGGAAGAGTTGGTCTTCTTTAAGGGAGTGATACTAGATAGGTTGACCGTGTTCCAGTGGATGAACTCGCACTGAGGGACAATTGGGGATACAAACTTAACTCCAATGGCCTTACATATATGACAGAGTGCATAAAATCTGGTGGGGCGCAGGCATGGGGTAGTGCAGATAGGAGAGGGGGTCTAAATATGATCACGATATGTTATATGAAATGCACAAAAATTCAATAAAAAGAAAAGAAATGGCCCCACTTAACTTGGAGATAGTTTGGTTCCTGTGCCTGAAATTTTGGGTAACACAAGTTTAGAGATCGTAATTCTTGGAGAAAAATGCTTCTAATAGATGCTAGGAAAAGACTCCTATTTAAACGTTGAGCTATAAATAATTCCCAGCTCCTCCAGCCGAGAGATCGTCAGGAGAGGTAACTGACCCTGATTTCCAAAAGGCAATGGAGCTGTTATTATCCAGTGGGGACAGAGAAGAGTGTGTTTGCTCCCAGGTTCTTTTTCCTGATAAACCCTGTTTGATTATGAGAAAATAGCATAGTACCCTGTAGTGTAGAGCTCTGAAAGTGTAGGTCATCCCAAAAGGAAGACTGTGAAATCAATCAGGTTTTTAATCAGGATGGAGTAACATTAAAATGAATAGCACAGGGGAAAACCAAGGATAATCTGTTGTGGCCTAAATGCCAGTGACTATTAAGCGATGGGTGCTGTAGTTTGCTCATTAACCTCAGTACTATAATTTTATTTCAGAAAAAAAAAAAAGCTTTCCAAATCAGAGGAACTGCTCCCAAAACTTGAGCAAATGAATCCAGGCAGCAGATCCCGTGTGCTCTGTAGCCAGACCTGAAGCACTTACTCGCCCCCTCCTGGTGAATCACGGAAAGACAACTCAACAGTAGGGTCACGGAGAGAACTGAGACTTCTTTTCCCAGGGCCTGCTCACATCACCAGCTCTACTTGGGAGTAAACAGTTCTCTGCCCCTTACCCCAACACAGGGAAAATCCTGAAGGCCTGCCCAGCTTTAGAGTTCCGGTGTGACTGCGGACGCCCTAAGGATCGTGGAGTTTTCTCCTTTGGGAATATAGAAATTTGCCCTTTCTGCCAATCCCACTTTCCCTACCATTAAGAAGGGAGGCCCTGAGAGCATACTCTAGTAAACTTCTGCACGAAATCCCTCTCAGAGTCAGTTTCTAGAGGAAACTTGACTTGTGACATTCACTGTCTTTGTCTTCGGTTAAATCACAATACAAAATACTGAAAATTAATAACAAAAGATAAAAAGACAAAAATAGAGTGACCTGGCTGTAAGACTACTAAAAAGCAAACCAGCAAGACAGCTGGTGAGCACGTGCCATGCAAACCCCACAGCTTGAGTTCCATCCTTGGTAACCCACAGTGGCAGGAGGGCGTGGACTCCAGAAAGTTGTCCTGACTTCCAGACATTAGCGTGTGTGCGTGCACACACACACACACACACACACACACACACACACACACATCCCAAATAAAAATAAAAATTTTAAACTGCTAAAAATAGTTTTTCATTGAATAATGTAGACAATAATTGCTGTTTTTAACTGAATTAATTATTAATGTCATGCTATATATTTACATGACTGAATAAAGGCATATTTACATTCTGAATATTAATTATGCTATGCTTACATTTTATTATGTTATCATAAAATATGTGTAACTTTTGCAGGGCTGAAGATCAGATCCAAGGTCTTGCATAAGGTAGTTATAAACCACAGATTTTGAGAGCTTTTAGTTAAATATTAATTCTTCAACTATACCTATCCCAAATTGTACCAAAATGCCATAGCTGTTGATACAACTTCATGTATGCAAACATTTATTAATAATCTTTATAATTAATGAAAAATGACTTGTTGGTTTCAGTATTCAACTCTTTTTATTAGTAGTGAACATGACCTGAGAACTAAAGCAGACTTGACATACCTTCACAGTGTGCTTAAGGGTCAAAAGTATATCCAGTCTCTCATCTTGAGAGAGGTCTTTCAGCATAATGCACTTGTAGATGCTTTGCAGCTCTCTGGCTCTTATGGTGAACTGTGTATCCACTTCAATGGTTTTGCCATCGGGTCTTCTCCAGGTCTTTGGAGCCGAACACTTGAAAATAATGTTATGATTATAATTAATTAAAGGATGAAAATAATAGTTTATTTCTCTCCACTAAAAATTTATCTTGTTGGGGCTGGAGAGATGGCTCAGTGGTTAAGAGCACTGACTGCTCTTGCAGAGGACCTGGGTTCAGTTCCCAGCACTCACATGGCAGCTACAAACCATCCTTAACTCCAGTTCCAGGGGAATCCAAAGCCCTCTTCTGACCTCCGCGGCACTGAACGACATGGGTGTACTCACATACATGCAGGCAAATAAAAATAATAAAAAAATTTATCTTGTCATGACTAAATATTCACTAAAACTTAAGGAAATTAAAGAATTTACAGGCCAAGCAACTTAAAATATTCATTCTTTATCCATTAATTTATGTTTGCTGTACTAAGGACTGAATGTAGGGCCTCTTATATGCTAGGTAAGCACTGTCCTTGAGCTATGTGCTGGCTGGCTTCTGTTGTCAATCTGACATTCCTAAGAAGAAGGAACCTCAATTGGGGAATGTCCTCTATTGGACTGGCCTGTGGCCATGTCTGTGAGGGCCCAACCTCCTGCGGGTGGTGCCACTTCTGGGCAGGTGATCCTGGGTTGTGTAAGAAAGCAGGCTGGACACAGAAAAGCAAACCAGTAGTCAGCATTCCTCCCTGCTAGTCTGTGCCTTAGTTCTGGCCTCCAGGCTCCTGTCCTGAGTTCCTGCTTTGGCTTCTCTTGATGATAGACTGTGAACTGTAAATCAAATAAACCCTTTCTTCCTCAAGTTGGTATTGGTCAGAGTGTTTTGCCACAGCAATGGAGGAACAAACAGCATTCCTCCATGGCCTGTGCTCCAGCTCCTGCCTCCAGGTTCCTCCCCTGAGTTCCTACCTTGGGCTCCCTGATGAACTGTGGCCGGGAGATATAACCTGAATAAACCCTTTCTTCCTCAAGTTGGTTTTGGTCAGTATTTTAACAATATAAAACTAACTAGGACAAGGTACATACTAAGTCCTCAATTAAAACATTTTGAGAAGAGAGAGACAGAGACAGAGAGAGATACAGAGACAGAGAGATAGAGAGACAGAGAGACAGAGGCAGAGACAGAGACTGTAGAAGTCTATAGAAGAGAAAATACTTCAAATGAGTCATAGGTAGGGACTAATTTGTACTACTTGGTATGCTGAATAGCCATACCTATAAGGAATATACCTATAAGGAATTACTAACCCCACAGGCAGAGAGCATACATTTAGACTGTATATTGCCTGCATGTAAGTGCACCCATGTCATGCAATGCCTGTGGAGGTCAGAAGAGGGCGTCGGATCTCCTGGAACTGGAGTTACAGACAGTTGTTAGCTGCCATATGGGTTACTAACCCCACAGGCAGAGATGCATACATTTAGACTGTATATTGCCTGCATGTAAGTGCACCCATGTCATGCAATGCCTGTGGAGGTCAGAAGAGGGCGTCGGATCTCCTGGAACTGGAGTTACAGACAGTTGTTAGCTGCCATATGGGTGCTGGGAATTGAACTCAGGCCCTCTGCAAGAGCAACCAGTGCTCTTAACTGTTGAGCCATCTCTCCAGCCTCTCATTTAGTTTTTAAAATGTGGGTTATGGGAGCCAAACTCAGTTCCATGTACTTTATCAACTGAGCTGTCTACTTAGCCCACAGTTTGTACTCTTGTGTAAGAGTTCTTTCACATAATCGTATGTCTTAATTTATCACTTTATAGTATTACGTGTGCACGTATGTGCTCATGTACTTGTGTGAGCGTGCGTGTGAAGGCCAGAGGTCAATTCTTTGGTCTCTCTCCATCTTTAGACTGTTTAGAATGTTTAAAAATTAGCTGCTTGATTCAATTATGTTGACTGTGTATGAGTGTGTTTTGGTCATGCCTTGCCAGTTGAAGACAAATTTCCTGGAGCACTTATGTTAATCCTCAACATTTTAAGACTGGAAAATAGGCCAGAGAGAGGCTGTGTGACTTATGTCTTGGTATCTTATGTAAAAGAAGTCTGTAACAAGTTCAAAGTTCTTCACAAAGCAACAGATGTCCATAGTGAAACAGCTGTACAGCTGATTCTCTGTATTTGTGGATTCAGCATCCTCAGATTCAACCAACCAAAGGGAAAAAAATTAATCTAGCTGGGAATGGTACCAGTTAGGATTATAGGAAATACCTATAGGGTACAGGGATGACTTTTAAAAAATGAACAGAATTTATACTAATTATTTTTAATTAACCTTGTAAACAAATTCACTGTGCCATGTATTTTGTGAGGTAGGCATCTGACCTTGATCCCTCAGAGCCTCAATTTGCACTCCACCAAAGATCATAAATGAATGTGGGTATGCTTGAGAATTAACAAAGCACAGAGCATTCATATTCATATCTTCACTGAAAACAATGAAGATTAAGAAGAATGCTTGACATTGTGTGTATGAGATGTTTTAGGCCTAGGCATGAAAGAGCAAGATTGTCTGATAAGGGTGGATCCAAGCTTGTAGTTCCCAAATCAATGATGGAGAAATTGTTCTGAATAACATTATGGGTGAGGCCTGACTCATCAGCACAGTTCCAGGAGACATCTGGAGGAATGGGTGTCCTCCAAGTTCGAGCCCACTCATAACTAAAGAGTCAGGTTGTTTATCCAGGTATAACTGTAATGTTGGCATAGTAATGCTGCAGGGAGGTGGAAGCAGGAGAATCTAGACTCCAAAGCCAGCTTCTGCTACACAGTGAGTTCAGGACCAAACTAAGATACATGACACCCTGTCTCAAAACATCAACAAAAAAATTCTGTCTATGCTGATCATTTGTATACCTTTTTTTATTTCATGTCATTACTCCCTAAACAATACAGTACAACACAAAAACTACTTACACAGTATTTACACTGTGTGATTTATTAAAAGTTGTCAAGAGGTGGGGGTACAGATCAGTGGTAGAGTGATTACCTAGCAAGTATGAAGCCCTAAATTCAGTCCCTAATGCTGAAAAATAAACGAGAGATGATTTAACTTACACAGGGGTTCATTTATATTATAAACAAATATAGTGCCAGTTTACACAGGACTTGAACAACTGTGAATTTCTGATATTCACAGGGGTTTGAGAATCATTCCCTATACACATGAGGAACAACTCTCTTAACAGAACTCTGATCCCTACTACCCAAATGCTGGCTAAAATTCTCACTTCCTCTTTATAAACATGGTATAGAGCATCCCAACCTAGTGTACTTCCTGAACCTGAGATGAGGTTCACTTTCCCTGAACTTCACTGAAGGATCCCCAGGCTAAGAAGTCAGAGACAGCGACAAAACACAGCACAAGCAACAAGTCCTCTACTGAATGTTGACCAGCAGCATAGTTCCTAAGGATGGTATCTCTGTGTTTGCCACTGTTCTGTTTCCTTCCTTTTAAGAGCAGAGGAGTCTCCTAGACATATCTCAGGGATTACTTGCTATTTGTTTTCTCTCTTACTTTAGGGTAAAAAGCTGCTCCAGTTCTTTCCCTGATTATAATCCTTCAGAAATAAGCCTGTGCTGATTATCACAATTGCTAGCTGTTGAAATGTCAGTTGTTTTCATAGGCTAATTAGGCATTGCTTTGGGGTCTTTGTAGCCCAATTTATGCCATAATTGTGGCCATTTAAATCTTAGATGTGGTTTAATTGTCCATTTAAATAGAATTCTCTATGTGTTGGAGCAAACCATTAGGAATGTGTAATCATATCAGGCTGTGTTTAGAATGATAGTATTGTGAAAAAAAAGTCTTAGTTATAGCATCAATTTACCTTAGTTTTTACATGTCAGCCACAAAATTACCACTTGCAATTATATTTGATACATTTTCAAAATAATGGCATCATATGCTAGCTACAGCCAAAATAAAAGTTGCTTCCAGAGAGTAACTTTCATGAGAGACTTTGGATTCTCAGCTCTGGTTTTCCTCTTGTAAAACCTCTTGAGAAGCCTTGGGACTAGTTTATAATATCAGATCACAAACACACCATCAAGCAATGTGTTATTAACTAGTTGACCGGAGAATTACAAAACATAAAATGGGTCAGTAATAAAATATTTCATTATTGTCACTTAGAAATAATATAATTTTTAGAGCCTGATTTTGAGTAGGCCTTGGAGTATTACTAAAATACAGTGCTTGTTTCTAAGCTCTGTTTTAAAGTTTTAAATAATAATCAGGCTAAATTTCATACTATAATATCCTAGTTCTAATTTCTTAATCTTTGTATGCAAATTTCCTCCACATGGCTCTAAAGGATAGAATTTCCTTTCTACAAGTAGTATTGCAATATATCAGTTCTGCAGGCTGGTGACATATTTCATTTGAAATAGTCCTTATAATAACCTGTTCATGAAATGTCTCTTTTGTTTAATTTATTGTATGTTTGGCAGTTGATACACAGATTTAATTCTATATTCCATTCAAGTGGTTTGCCCTATTGAATATAGTGTAATATAGTTAATATTTTGGCTTTTTCCAAATATACATTCAAATTTTTCTTATACTTCAATTTGATGTCAGGCCTTACCTTTTCTATAAGGAAGATTCTTCTACCACTATAGTTTGATACAGTGACATCATATATCTGAAATCCTATTACACACACACACACACACACACACACACACACACACACACACACAATAACTGTACATGGCTGACTCTGAGTGATGGATGTGGGGAAGCCACCCGTAAGAGCATCATTCACGTACACTGTGCAATGGAGCTTCATGCTTTCATAAGTTTAATGTTCCCAAAATTAGGTCCAACTTCTGCCGCAGTTCTTTTCTCAGAAGAAGCATTCTAATGTGCTAGCCTGGAGCCCATATCTCCTTTTAGCCATCATAAGGTAATCTCACTGCAGTAAGATCCTGTTGGGAATGTATCTAGAAGTAAAAAACTAAAAATCACAACCAATAGCAGAAAATGTCTGTTCTAGATACCAAAGTAACATTAAGTACACTACCACCTTCCTGAGCAAAAACACACATGGATACTCACACACATATACACACACACATTCATATACATACACACACATAGTATCTCTATTCCAGTAACTCATGGCAAAGCAATTTGGATCTCAATTATAAAATAATGATTTTAAATTTTAGTTTTCCCAAAATATTATAAAAAATAGATTTCTCCCATGTTTCATGGGATTTCTGCATGTTTCATGGGGCTAACTTATAACACTATAAGTGCTCATTCATCATTCAACAAATACTGTGTTTACGATACATTAGCCAGTGTACCAAGTACTGAGGAGATAAACACTGACCCATCTTTAAAAGCTCTCAACTCTCATGGGGTATAAAGGGAAAAAAATAATTAAAATAAAGGATGAGCTTAGTTAGTGCCTTCAGGTGAACAGGTAAGGATGGGTTGCTGTAAAGCACTTAACTCCTGAGAAAAATGCTGTACCTAAATGAAGCCTAAAGAATAAACAGGTATTAGCCAGATTAAAGAAAAATGGATGATATCATCAGAGAAGCCTAGATATGAAGCTCCAGGTCCCAAGAGCTGGCACAGAGAAGATACAAAAAAATCTGTTCAGTGAAGTTGCTTTTATCTTTAGACGCTTTTCTGCTCATACTGATAACTTGAGCATCAAGTATAGGCTTCTTTGAGTTCAGGCCTTACGGTGTTTTTCACTCTAATGTAGGAAAATGTCCACTTTGCTTATTTGTCTTTCCTATTTTCTTTTTTCTTTGAATGCTTTGGCTATAATAAGAGCTGTATAACAACCATGTTCTTAAATTACTTCCGAAATAGGAGCATAATAAATTCCATTTAGCTGCCCACAAATGATGCAGCAGAGGCTGTGGAACAGACCAACAGAAGAACAGCAGGAAGGGAAGAGGAGGTGGAGAGGCACAAAACCCTTGAGAGCAGCAGGCCTTCATAGAAGACAAGAAATGCAGGTCTTTTCTTCCTCCTAAATAAATTCTCAAATCCCTAAAGCACAAATTAAACAAAGTTAAGCCCCACAGAGCCCCTGGGTAGTGAACAACTTTTCTTCTACACAGCAAAGGGGTTTTGTTCATCCACAGAGATCCCCTGAGTAAGGCTCAGAGAGAGGTAGGTGCATTCATCTATCCCATTAGCTGTTAGCCACCTGAGTATGGAGAAAAAGCATTTACTACATGACACATCTCATATGAACTGCAGTTTTTTAAGCTAATGATTACAAGAAGTGATGCATGAATCAAAGCAACAAATGGCCTTGATTCTAGGGATAACTTCTTATAGAAATTCAAATGATGTCTTCACATAGTTTAAAGAACAACAAGATGTTAAAACCAGAAATCAAGTGATGGTTTTCATTCAGATTTCCTGACCTGAATTTCTTTACCACTGTCAACCTGTCAATATTTGATAACCTAAGGAAGTCAGTGTTTGATATGTCAAATTACAAATTATTTAATGCTTTAAAAAACCTTTAAATATTTTTAGTAAGAAGGAGAACTATAGAAATTATTGTATTCAATTAGTTCATTTCAGTTCCTTCATTAGACTAAGAAAATCCCATCACTCATTACTCAGAGAAATTATATATTTGGAGTGAGATAAAAATAAAATATTGTTTCAATAGGCCACATGCTTGGGCTAAATGCATTTAAACTCAAATCAAAATATAAAAGTTTATTCTGTTATTTCCAAATGACAGGAAAATAAAAAAAAATGCTTTAAATATCTGTATGTTATGGTGCTAAATGTCTACCATAAACATAGCATTATGCTTTTTTAATATTTTATTTTCATTTTATGTGTATTAGTGTATTACCTGCATGAATATAAGTGCACCCATGTCATGCAGTGCCCACAGATGTCAGAAGGCAACTGGAACTGGAGTTAGCACGGTTGTTAGCCACCATGTAGGTACTGAGAACTGAATCCAGGTCCTCTACAAAAGCAGACAGAGTTCCTAGCCACTGAACCATCTCTCCAGCCCCAGTATTATGGCTACATTTGCTTGTTACTTTACTGTTGTGAGTGTGAGCCTTTAAGGGTTGCACCAGCTCTCTAGCCCTGGCCTGTTACTTTTGACATCTAAAAGAACTATGACCTTCTCTGACTATAGGGATTAGCTAAAAGTTAAATTTTCAGCAATCAAAATAATCCTGTAAAAAATAAGTGCTTCAACATTTATGAATTGAGCACTGACTCCTCAATGTTAGAGACCATGGCAGGCATAGGATGGGGAGGCAGACAGACAAAGAACAACAGACCTTGCAGAACATTTCCTACTAAAGTCTGCATCATTTATCCTCTTTTCTAGATATTAAATATGGTATCACACACAAAAAAATGTACTTTATATGATCTTGCATTAGAATGGTGATGGTTAAGTCTTGACTGTCAACTCAACTGGCACTGGAATCAACTGAAAGGAAAGCCACTGGGCACTCCTGTGAGAGAGTTTCTTTTTAAGATATTTTTATTGATACTTTGAATTTCAGACAATGCATTCTGATCATATTCAGACTCCCTCTTCCATTTTTCCCCTTACCTTACTAACCCTCCCTGACTTCATGTCCTCTATTATTAATTTTCTTTTTTATTTGTTTTTATTTTACCTGTATGAATGTTTTGCCTGCATATATGTAAATGCACTTGTCTGTAGAGGCCAGAAAAAGGTGCCAGATCCCCTGGAACTGGAGTTATAGATGGCTGTTAGCGACCATGTGGGTGCTGGGAACTGAACCGGATCTCCTGCAAGAGCAGCGAATGTTCTTAACTGCTGAGCCATCTCTCTAGCCTCTAATTTTCTTTTTTTTTATTTTTTTTAAGAAAGCCTATCAATTCTAATTGGTATTCCCTAAATGCTCTTGGGTGTGGGTCCATTTCTTGGAGTTTGGTTAACCTACTAGGCATCACAGTTTTAGAGAAATCTGAGTCTCCTTCTGGAAACTATATCCTCAGCTAGGGCTGGGGCTTCTTGTCCATCTACACCATCTATGCTGGGATTGTGTTTGGCTATGGTTTAAGCAGGTCTATGTAGGCTCTCACTAGCACTAGGGGTTAATATGTGTAACTGCCCTGTTGTGTCCAGAAAAATCAGTTTCCTTGTATTTATCTACTATCTCTAGCTCTTAAAATCTTTCTTCCCCCTCTTCTGCAATGATTTCTGAGCCTTGGAAGGTGTGATATAGATGTTCCATTTAGGGCTGAGCACTATACCCTGTTATTCTCTGCACATCAACCTGTTGTGGGACTCTATGTTAAATGCCATTTGTTGCCAAAATTAAAATCCCACAAAACTTTCTATACTGAGGCCAGAGATGCTTTAATCTATGAGTATAAAAATAAGTTACTAGGAGTTGGCGCTTGATCAGATTATTTGAAGTGGGAAGACCCACCCTAAAAGGAAATCTGCACCTTCTGGTAAAAAACCAGAGAGAAAAGGGAGATGAAAGAAGAAAATTGCTTTTTGTGCCTGTTTGAAGACGTGAGAACTCAGCTTTCTGCTCCAGCCAACTCTGCTGCCACACCTCCCTGCCATGATGAACTCTTGCCCTCTGGAACAATAAGCCAAATAAACTCTTCTTTCTATAAGTTGCATTGTTGTTGGTGTTTTATCACAGCAACAGAAAAGTAGCTAATACAAAAAGCAACAGAGAAAAGCAGATTAGAGAAGTCAAGAATAACACTCAGATTTCTGTCAAGAGCAACTGAGGAAATGAAACATTCATAGGCTATATGAGCTCTACAGAGCAGGATGCATTTGGAGTTGAAGGAGGAAAGAAATATTGAGGTGATATAACTAAGTGTGGCCATACCACTTTGAGGTATTCTCTTGGGCTCTCCAAAGAGCAAAAGACAGTCAGAATTGTATATATGGGTTATGAGTTCATAAGGATCTGGCCTGGAACCAAAACTGTAATTAAAGCCAAAGATAAACTGAAGTCAAGTATTAGAGTGAATAAGTGAGATGACAGGAGGACATTAAAGTAATAAAGTGTGGTGAAGAACAAAAGTTCTCAAATAATAGGAATCACAGAACAACAGGTGAGCATCTTAGGAAACTGCATCCTTTTCTTCTGGATGGATTGGCTTTAAATTGTATGAAAAGATCAGGATTATAAAAGGTAATTTGTTACTATGGAAACAGGCTATTCAATATCAAACAGGCAGTTTGACCACAAAAGAGTAATTACTTTAGTTTTCTTCTTAATTGCATGTTTTCTTGCTTTTCAATAATTGTATATTCTTTTGGTCAGGAATTTACAATTAGCTAGGGCTGTGGCAAACCAAAGCAGGAACACAGGTCTCTACCTACTTCCCTGGGCATCCCAGACCCAAACATTATGTGACTTCCTTACTCTAAACATTATCAGAGCATGCAACTCACCAAATTCAAATAACCAGCTCAAATAGTCACAAGAACTGGGTCTCCACCTTTTCCTCTATGGCCAAATCCTTTTAGTTAAGAACATGTTAACTTCATGTTCCCTATCACTTTATTCTAGGGTGCAGTTCAAGTATGCAGTTGTATTAAAAGAGTAAATATACCAAATTATTTTGATATATTTACCAAATATAGCAAAATATTTTTTAAATTATGAGTTCTTAGCATATAGATCTCTCTTTTAGATCATTCTTCTACATTTTTAAGCTCAGGATACATTCATATTTAAGTTATCTCACCTACCTTGTCCAAAAAACCTTGTATTGCTGCTTCCTGGCTCTCCATACGAGCAATACACCTATGTCTCCCAATGGAGGCAATTATCTGCGTCTCTTTTTCCAAAAGTTCACACAAAGTAGCTTTCCTTTCAGCTTGAGTTAAGTGTTGGTCAATCTGTGCAACTTCTTCTTGCCGCCAGACTAGAGGGAAAACACAAAAGGTGCTTGAGTTTTAAAATCCCACATCTTTATAGAACTTCTTGGCCATCACATTCTGACAAAGACTAATGTGTTTTTAATCGATTTAAGCAAAACTACGTATTAATAGAATTGTCCCTACCATACACTTCCTCTATGGAGGAAACAACAATATAACTAAATAGACTCGAAGAGATTGAAGCAATAAAGGTGCAGTCAAACAGAAGTCAAAGGAAATCAGTACAGCTTATAGCAGATCATGTCTTTTCAAAAAATAAATACTTTATTCTAGTTTATGTGTATGACTGCTTTGCTTGCATGTATGTAAGTACATCCATGGCATGCAATGCCCATGGAGCCCAGAAGACAGCATCAGATCCCCTGGAACTGGAGTGATGAATGGTTGTGAGCTGCCATGTGCATTTTGGGAACTGAACCCAGGTCTTCTGCAAGAGCATCCAGTGCTCTTAACCACTGAGCCATCCTTCCAACCAATCAAATCATGTCTTAAAATATGCACATGCACTCTCCATCATGGAAAAAAAATGGCTAGGATTTTGTGGCAGCCATGAATGTGTGCTACTCAGATTTCCCATCAGGAGAGTACCTGTCAAAAGGAGGAGAGATACCTGACACTCCAACAACTCCAGTCTGCTGCAAGGCTGGAGCAAAGGCTACTCTAGGCCCATAACTGGGAACCAGGAGGAAACAAGAATCTAGCTGTGTCTGCCCAGCCACTCACTTTTTCCTATGGTCAATCAAATTAGACCTGATCTTTGGCCAAGCTCCCTTAGAGGTGTATGAGTTTGAGGTCCTCCACATCAGGTCCTTTTCCCTTCATGTTTTCAGCTTCTTTAAGTTGAGATGAAATTAACCCTCACCTTAGTCTGAAGAAGTCCCTTGCCTTCCTCTGTTCTTTCTCCCTTTATCTTTCACTCCTTACTCCATCTTTGAGCCTGCTTCCCTGAAGACCCAAAATAATAGTTTTATATATGATAGTTTAATCATTATTATCCTCATTCCCTGATGTGCTATTTTCCATGTATTCACAAAACTCTGAATTATAAAACCAACTGTTACAAAGTCATTACATCTACTCTGTATTCAAACCAATGCAAGGTGTTATGAAAACCCTTAGGATTCTTTAAAATGCTGGTCACTGTTGATAAAGATGCTGTAACATGAAACATATCCCAGGACTAACTCACAAAATTCCAAAGAATATTTTAATAAAGTCATTCTATCCAAAGAGTAAAGGTGCATTCTCAAATTGACCTGCATCATAATATATGGATTTCTAGGTCCTGCCTCAAACTTAAATTGAAACTTCTAGAATCAGATATGTTCTTTTTAATAAACGTTCCATTCATACCCTTATGCATACTAAGTCTGGGGGTGCGGAGCTCTTTTCATTTCACATTTCAAAAATGTCAGCCTTACACTAATGGAAACATAGGCTGGGAAATAATCTTAGAAATTAAATTATTCAACCCTACTTTCAAGTAGGATATTTTCAAATATGCTCCTCTTAGCAGCTTAGACAAGCAAAATTTGTCTGCCACAGCACTTGTTTCTTGAGCCACATGGCATCCTTGTGGGCATCTGAAGCTAGCATCGTAGTCTTCTTACACTTTCTCTTCTCCAGATAGAAACACTTTCGTTACTAAATCAAATCTTATTTGACATCATTTTCTCTCACACCCAGGTCAAGCTTTTCTGGTTTCTCACAACATACCGAGATTTTAACATACCAATTTCTGCCAAGATAGAGGCTTCTGCCCAACCTGCCACCACATGCTTTCCTGGCTGAAATAATACAAGAACCATGAAGGAAGAAGAGGGAAGATGGGAAACTGCAGTAGAAATTAGAGAAAAGTTTGATCCTTATGCCAATACCTTGCAGTATTTCTAGAAGACATACTTCAGATTTTAGTGACTAAATGGAAGACAAGACATTGTCAGAAAAAGAGTATGCAAATGTCACCCCAACCTCAAGACTAGTGATGTGTCACCCCAGAAAGTGAGTCTTAAAGCAGATGATACTTAATCTCAGTTTATATAACTTGGAGCTAGGGAAAAGGGTAGAATGAAGCCATTCGACAGTTTGAGTGCTTTCAGAAAGTCTCTGGAAAACTTTAAAAAGAATGTCTAATGTTTCAAATCACAGCAGAAATTCAGTAATAACTGAATTTGTTTGTAGAGAAAAAAAGTTTCCAAAACAAAGTATCATAGTATAATGCGGGAAATATTATGTCAGGCACAGTGGCACATGCCTTTGATCCCAGCACTTGGGATGCAGAGGCAAGCCGCTCTCTGTGAGATCCAGGCCAGCCTGGTCTACATAGGGAGTTCCAGGTCAGCTGGGGCTACAGGGAGACCCTGTCTCAAA
>NW_008360312.1:351586-356263 GCF_000622305.1 Nannospalax galili
GGAGAGGAAAGCCCGCTCTCTGTGGAATCCAGGCCATCCTGGTCTACATAGGGAGTTCCAGGTCAGCTGGGGCTACAGGGAGACCCTGTCTCAAAAAAAAAAAAAATAAAAAAAATAAAGAAATGTATAATTTGCATTTTAAAATATAAAATAATTATATTTACATAGTTTTGCTGAAGATAGGATGATTTTTTAGCTTTTAGTATTTCTTCATTTATGTGCATGGCTGTACCTGTATGTGAATGTGCACATGAGTGTAGGTATCCAAAGAGGTCAGAAGAGAGTGCTGGAGCCCTGGAGCTGAAATTATAGGTGGTTGTATTCCCCCAGACATGGGTCTGGGAGCCAAATTCAGGTCCTCTGGATGAGTAGCAAACACCCTTAATGGCTGTACCGTCTCTCCAGGACCCAAACCAAAATACTTTTATAAATATCTAATACTAGAATGTTCTCATGAGGCACACTTAAAACAAAGTGACACCAAGGTAAAATATGGAAAACTGGCAAAAAAAAACAAAATCAGTAACACTAACATAGGAAATGGAGAAAGACTCAAAATCCAGTGCCTGAGGTCAAAGATAATATGATCTGATTATCATGAATGTTTTTAGCAGAAATTATGTGCCATCAATCTATGTAAAGAAAAACTGCAAACACAACTGTATTGTGTATATTTTATATTTCAGAAACCAAGAAAAAATACACGAGTTTATGAGACCAAAAATTAGAGGCATAAAGTATTTTAGACATCATTAACAAACTGACATATATGTGCATGTGTGTGTATCTGTGTGTAAAGCTCTGAATACTAAACTAAAAATATGGCTTGATAAGTTTTTTTTATTTTGTTTATTCAAGTATGTATTTGTTTGAGGCAAGATTTTTCTATGTAGCCTACACTGGCTTCAGGTTTGCAATCCTTTATCCACCTCCTGAGTGTTGAGATAACAGGCGTGCATTGCCGTCCAGCCTACTCTCATTTTCAAAGGTCTGTATGGCATACAAATCTACTATAAAAATCTGTTATACTCCTAGTGCTGTCCTGGGTGGTGAGCATCACTGGGGGTGAGTTGTTAATGAGTGCTGCAGCTACAAGAGACTGGCCTTCCTAACTCCCCTGGAAAGTATCACCTTAGAATTTTTTTTTTCAAAAACATAATTACAAACAATATCTGTCCTAGTAGAAATGGTTGCATTTAAAATAACTATATTTGGGGCTGGAGAGATGGGTCAGTACTTAAGAACACTGACTGTTCTTTCAGAAGACCCAGGTTTGAATCCCAGCACCCACATGGCAGCTAACAACTGTCCATAGCTCCAGTTCCAGGGTATGCAACAGCCTCTTTTGTCCTTTATGGGCATTGCACAACACAGGTGCACTTACCTACATGCAGGCAATACAGGCATACACATAAAATTAAAATAATAAAAAAATTTAAATACGTTTAAATGTTCAATTTTATCAGTCTAAAGAAAGAGGAAATAAAGCAGTTAGTACTTTGAGAGGGAGGGAGCAGGGAGGAGACAGCCCAACGCTACATCCTTGGAGGTGCATTTGAGCCCAGCTGTTTGGGTTTGGAAGTTCCTCCTAGGAACGTGGGATGGAGCAATATTTGTACAAAGTCTGGGAAGGAGGAGAATGGTGGGGACACAGGCTCCTCCCTAAAGGCCAAAGACTGCTGCAGCTGTGCAGCCCCAGATGTGGTGATAAGCTGGCTAACTTATTTGTGTAAATTCATCTGATAGTTCTTTTTATATTTTCATAAATTTACTCTTACTTTTTCAGATAGAGAATCCGAGTTCTTCGTTTGTTCCTTGGAGTCTTTTTCATTGTATAATACTACAGATTTTTCACTTTATAGCACAATTTTTAAGTTGAAAAGACATGAAGAATTCAGCAAGTTGAGATGCTTGCTCTTATAAACCAAGTGTTGGTAGCTTAAATCCCACAAAAGTGTCAGTTTCATCATCTAATAAAATGTGAAGGTTTTTTTTTCTTACAGAAAAAGCAAATTTTTCTAATTTAAATACACAAGTGTAGAAATCAAGTGTTTCTTTAGGTTTACTTGACAGAAATTTCTGTAAATTGTACTTTGTATTGCAAAGTGTTATATCACATACATTAAAACTCAGAACTGCATAGGTTTTGTTACTTGAAGTAAAATAAATATCTACAGAGTTAATAAAATTTGATTACAAAAATAGGAATAAAATAAAACATACATGGCCTGTATCTGAAATGTTACAAACTGCATGTTTAGCCATTAAACTTGAATTAATTACAATCCTGGCAAAAACAACATTTGTATCAAAGACAGTAAAGGTATGATAACTATTGTGGGGAAAGTACATTATGTATCAAATATGTATGCTTCAACAAAAATGATGAAAAGGGAGAAGGGAAGGGAAGCTCAGTGGTGGAACAATTAGCTAAAGTTCCATTCCAACCACCTCAAAAAATGCAGTAAAGTAAATATGGAGGAATTTTGCATGGATAAGCTTTAAATTACAATCAGTTACCTATCAAAGAGAAAGGGGAAACTTAAAAAAGTCATCAGAGTTTTCAACAGTGACCCATGGACCTTCTCTGAAAACAATGTCTTCTGGTCATTTCTCCATGACCATCTAAAGATTACTGGGAGTGGTTTTGATAATGACTTAGCAGCTTTGGACACACATGCAGAATTTATTTCAGCTATGTTTGTACCATGTTCTTCATAAAACACAAAAGTAAAACAGATGGTACAACTGTGGTCTTCAGTCCTTTATGCTGAACAAATATTCCAAAAAGTCCTTTACTCATCAATGTCTATCATACACTTCAGTTCATTCAATGCTTTGTGATTTTCAGAACTAAATAAGCAAGGCCACCCACTATGGTTCCCCTTCTCTTTTATGTTTCTCTCATGCAGCAGCCTTAGTTTGGAATGTTCAGAGCATCCTCTGGCCTTGTGCTTCCAGGGGTGAATGTTCAGAAGTTTCTCTCCATGTCTTCCTTCCTTAGTCATTTCCCAGAGTTAGCTTCTTTCATGATACCCTCCAAGAAATAGAATCAAGATCTTCTGACTCATAGCACACTAAACACACTGACCTCACAGCATGGACCCTCTTCTTTTTACCAGTTTCACTTTCTTTACTCCTAATAGATGCTGGAACCATTGTTTTAAAGTGCAGCTTGTCTTAACTCTTTTTTATATTCTTATGTCTATACTAGAAATAAAGTCTTTTGTTTTAATTGTGCCATTCATTTCTATCTCTTGTATTCTCAACACCTAACACCCTACTTGTGGGGACCTAAAGGCCCCACCTTGCAGAGGTCCGAGAGGAAGTTACTATGGTATGGCCTGACTTGTTTTAAAAGTCTGAAGGATACTTCCACACTGCTGAGGAGTGCATGATCAGCACGTGACCATCCTTAAGATATACCCTCAGGGGAGGAGGGGGGATTTCCAGGTGCCTTTATAAGCTCTGTAACACCTGCAATAAATGAATCCCTGCTTGACTAGGCTCCGTTGTGTCTGATTGTCCCCGGTACTGGGAGCAGGCGTGCGCTGGTGAACCGCACGCTTACACATCCCCAATCATCCCTGCGCGGGTGTCTCTGGCTTGAATCCCCCACAACTGGCACCCAGGGTGGCACTCGAAGGAAGGCAAAAAGAAGAAAAGAAGAAAAATAACAGATTGGGGCCAATCAAGAAGTTCGGGGTAAGTGAGACCCGAAAGATGGGTAACACAATCAATAAGCCTGAGGACCCAGTGCTTAAAGCACTGAGAGATATGCTTAAAAGCAGGGGATTGGATCTGTCAGATCTGGTAGCTCAAAAGGTTTGGGCAGAGGCTGTTCATTTGGCTCCCTGGCTACTTGGGGCTAATGTTTTTACTGAGGATACATGGGAATCATGGGAAGAGTTTGAGGAAGAAGGTAGAAATGCAAAAGAAGTGAAACCAAAAGCAGCCAAAGTAATAAGCTACACCTCAGGCGTGCCCTGGTCAGCTTCGGGGCCTCCCAGGACCCATGAAAACAGGAGCTATGGATGCCTTTTTCAGAAAGGCAGGGCAGAGCAGACCATGCAGAGCGGAACACATGGGGTCGGAGGCGAAAGCTGCCCACCTGACCTGCCTTGAACTAACACGTGTGCAAGTCAGGGGCCCGCATGAAAACCGGGTGCGGGACCGCCGCCGGGCGCATTTAAAAAAACAAACAAAAAACCACCCTGTTGGCAGTGCACCGTGACCAGCTCAGGGACGGCTGGGAAGGCCCAGTTTGGGGAAGGTGGCTGGGGGGGTCCCCATCCCGTCCATTCCACGGGCAGCGGGCAGCTGGGAGTCCACCCTGCCCCTGAGTGTTACAGCCCTACCGGCAGCAGTGCTCACCGAATCCCGGGGCCTACAGTGTTTTCACTGATGGGCAGATTTGGACTGTAGTGGTAGTATACCTGGGGGCAGATGAGAAACCAAAAAGATATGTCCACACTTGTGATGGCTCAGCTCAATTCAAGGAACTCATGGCCATTGTTTTAGCAATAACAAAGGTAAGTGAGCCCATGAATTTGTTTTCTGACAGTCTGTATGTAGTCAATCTTCTTCCAGGGCTATTGAGTTCTCATATCTGGTTGGATGAGTACCCCATTACTCCCTTGATGATTCAGACTCATATGCTCCTTAAAGAGAGAGAAG
>NW_008360312.1:356693-406935 GCF_000622305.1 Nannospalax galili
ATTTTCTCCAGTGCTTTGCTACATTGGGATTGCCCCAACAAATTAAAACTGATAACGGACCATGCTTTGTGAGTAAAAATTTACAGGATTTCTTTTCACTTTGGGGAATTCAACACAATACAGGAATTCCCTACAATCCCCAAGGTCAAGCCATTATAGAACGCAACCATCAAAACCTAAAAATTCAATTGCAAAAACAAAAAGGGGGAATAAGCCCCCCACCAACAGTTTGGTATGGCCTTATTCACTATTAATGTTCTTAATTTTCAAAAAAATCAGTTGGAATCCCTGTTTCAGAAGCATTGGGGATGACAGGAGCAGAGACCTGAGGTACAGGTAAGGTGGAAGGACCCCATTACGGGGCAATGGAGAGGCCCAGATCCATTGTTAATGATGGGTCGAGGCTTTGGCTGTGTCTACCCTACAGGAGATTCAAACCCCATATGGATGCCTGTGAAAATCCTTAAGTGGGAAGGCCAGGATCCGACTGACTAGCATGACGGTCCACGGACAATAGTTCATGAGACAAAATTCCTCTCTTTATTTATATCCATCTGAGGTGAAGGACCCAGTTCCTTGGCTTCATTGCCAGTCAGCCTCTTTGCCTTTCAGACAACTGGCTGATTGGCCAAAACATACATGGTCTCAGAAGTATTTCAACTTGCCCCACGCCATGACTTGCTTTGTTTCTCTTGATAATGCTTATCTTTACGTGTCTTTACCAGATAATTCAGTGACAGAGGACCCTTGGAACTGCCACAGCCCTCCTCCTCATGATTACGGACTCCCCCAGGGACCCCCCCCCCGGTTGCCCACACTTGGCTAACTGAGTTAGGCAGAGACTAAGACTGTCATGGGCTGGCATTACCCACGCGGCTGCCCTTAATCATGATGCATTTTTAGCCAAGGATGGGTAAGATGTCCCATGACAAGCACGCCTAAGACAGGACATGCACATGGCCAGGTACATGGTCCAATGACAGTTAAGGCTTGGTCAGAGGTGACATAACCTAAGACAGGCAAAAATGCATAAGATTAGAGAAAGGAGATAGCCATCTCTCCTCAGGGAGCTGTCTATTAAGTGGGTAACCCATGAAATAAAGTCAGTCCAGCCTTAAAATAAAAATAAAAGGGGGAGATGTGGGGACCTAAAGGCCCCACCTTGCAGAGGCCAGAGAGGAAGTTACTGGGGCAGTGCGGCCTGACTTGTTTTAAAAGTCTGAAGGATACTTCCTCACTGCTGAGGAGTGCATGATCAGCGTGGGACCATCCTTAAGATACACCCTTGGGGGGGAGGGGGGATTTCCAGGTGCCTTTATAAGCTCTATAACACCTGCAATAAATGAGTCCCTGCTTGACTAGGCTCCCTGTTGCGTCCGATTGTTCCCAGTACTGGGTGCAGCGAGGGCTGGTGAACGGCATGCTTACTCATCCCCAATCATCACTGCACAGGGGTTGTTGGCTCAAACCCCCTGCACCTACTTCCTAATTACACAATACAATACAATAATAGCAAATGTCACCCAATGCTACTTGCTCTGTGCCAGGCTGTTTTAGGCACTTCATACATGAGAACTCCTGAAGCGGGTTTTATAGTTTCTGACAGTGAAAAGAGAACTGAGAGAAAGAGTGCCATCTAACAGCCCAAGGACCCACAGCAAGTGAGCAATGGAGCCAGAATCCAAACTCAGTCTAGCTCTATGGAACATGCTTGAGTAACCACTGTAATCCATCTGTCAAAAGCTGTGACATCCTCCTTTGTACATGTAACTTAACAGCTTACTACAAAAGGGCCACATTTATTTAGTTAGTTATCTGAGTCTTTCCTCCCTTAAGGAGATAATTTATAATTATTGTCAGGATGTTGTTTAAGAGAAATCCCTTGAATTCCATCCTGGTCACAAAACCAAACCTGGTCACAAATTTTCCTCTGAATTTTAGAAAGCCTTTCCCTTGATATAATCACTATATCTGCCAAAGCCTTATCACTTCTTTGTTCATTCAGAACACTCAACAATTTGTCAGTTGTTATTAAGTAAAATGAACTTTATATGATTCTACAGCATTAAAGTGGGAATGTCTTACTCTCTTGAAGGAATTAACATGGTCCCATCCCAGCTTCTCCCTAATTGGATAGATGGCAAAATCCTTCTACAAGAACAGTTTCTGCTTCTCTTTCCAGTTATTATCATTCAAAAGTCCAATATTTTTCAACATTAGGTTTTGGTTTTGGTGTGTCTGTCTATCTGTGTATATTTACTTGCTTATTTATTTGAGACTGGGTTTCCCTGTAGCCCCAGCTGGCCTAGAGCTCAAGATGTAGAACAAGCTGGCCTCGATCGATCTCACAGAGATCTACCTGCCTCTGCCTCTGGAGTGCTGAGGTTAAAGATGTGCACTACCTTTCCCAGCTTAAGATGGGGATTTAAGACTTCTTTTGAATAGATGATTCTTGATATAAGAATATATGCCTTTCTCTATTAGATATCATAGTCAAATATCTGTGTTCTCTCAGTGTTGCAGACAAGATTACTTTATCAAACTGCAGGGATATTGTAGGATACATTACATGTATATGAGTTTATATAATCAGAAAGTGTTAGTTTTTTATTAACATTTCAGAATTACTTTAACAGCAGCCCCTGGGAATTAGAAGGTAAACATTTGAAGTGTGGTTTGGGTCTCCTTTTGTAGCCATTACCTTTTGTAATGTTGTGTTTTGCAGTTTTGTCAGACTAATTCTTTGCCCCTTCATATTCAAGTAGAAATCATCCTGATCAGGTCAGAGACTTGCCAGTCATGTTCTTTATAAGAACTCACTCTGCCCTTTACCAGGAATGCATTATTCAAACACTGTACAGCTTGATCTATCCAGCAAAAGGATTTGTAAATGTAAAAGCTAAATTATGTTCAGCAAAAGGATTGTAAATTTAAGAGCTAAATTGTATTATGAAAGTTCAGGAAATCTATGATTGATGAGTTTGTCATTTAAAAGTAGCTTTACCAACCAAAAGAACTTTAAGAAATATGACAAAATCTATATACCAGAAGGCAGTTTATGAATGAAAAGAAAAAATATTTGCTTGGAGAAATAATTACTGAGAATATTTATCTCATAGGATTACAGAGATGTTCCCAAAGTAAAAATTCAATGATATTAGTAAGCCTATTTTATTTCCCAGTGTTATATTAGAAACCTATATAAATGTTAATAAATTTAGGCCAGTAGGCTATTATCAAAATTAGTCTGGAAACTTCAAATAGTAATATATTATTCTCCTATAGCAATATTGAAAATCTGTGGAAATCTGGAAGTGTGTATTCAAATGTACTCACATCCACATCTTCTCTAGTTTTATATTCTGGTTAGATTATTACTATGGTATTTAAAAAGAAAACAACCTATGAAGCTAATTAGAAATCAAAACAATGAACCTTAATTCTAATTTTTAAGACTCTCTACTAGATGAAGAAAGTAAATCTGTATTAAGAGATGAAACACATCAATGCCATTTCCCAACCACCAAAAAGGAATAGAAAATCACAGGACAGAAACAGCTGAACAAAACTTATTCTTTCTCTCGTCTGACAGTTCTAGAACTATACCAGGATGATATTACACATGGATAACAAAAACAATCTTCCCTTTTCATAAAATGTATGTTCCCTGAAGATAATGATAAAAGCAATCAGAAACACTGGGGTGCTGCATTACTTTTTTCTGGCTGCCACCACAAAGAACCAATAACCAGTGACCAATTGTTTAAGCAACAAAAACCTATTTCCTCACAGTTCTGGAAGCTACAGGTCCAAGATTAGTGCCATCAGGGTCATTTCCTCCTGAAGCGCTCTTCCTATGGACACTTCCTAATGTGTCATGTGCTCCTCCCTACACCACCTACCTATATTTAGTTCTTTTCATAAGGACACCAATATCTTTATGATATTAAGGCATTCTCTTGTGACCTATTGTTTTATTTATTACCTCTTTAAAAGCCATGTCACCAAATACAGTCACATTCTGAGATACTAAAAGTTGAGATGTTAACATGAATTTGGGGGAAACATAATGTGACCCTATAGTGATGACAAAAACCACACATACTTTGAGGCAAAATATTATTAAAGAAATTGGTTCATTTGAAATAATAAACTTAATTTGTCCCTTAAACCTATATTCTTAGACAAATTAGGACCACTATCTATATGCCATATTCACTCTAAAATACCTGATATGTATACTTTTAGTTTCTAAGTGCAAAATTTCAGGAGATACAATAGTTTGTCCACCATGGGAGTTTAACATATATCTGTATTTTGTTTGTTTATTTATTTATTTATTTATTTTGCCTTTTGGAGACAAGGTCTGTCTGTAGCCTCAGCTGGCCTGGAACTCACTATATAGTCCAGACTGGCCTCAAACTCACAGAGATCTGCTTGCCTCTGCCTCCCAAGTGCTGAGATTAAAGGCATGTGCCACCATGTCTAGCAAATATATCTGTATTTCAAAATTCTCATGATAAACTATAAGGCTGAATTGCCTGAAAAGGACTTACATACACCTAAAAAGATTGTCAAACTGAGAAGCTAGAAAAAGGGGTAAAGGTGATAACTGTATGCAAGTTTAAATACACTAGTAAACAGATGAATGCTTAAAATAAATAGACCTTTAAATATAACAAGGACAAATATAAGACAAATAGTGAGGTAATAGATTTACGCTTAGTGAATATTATAATTAAATAAAATATAAATTAGCCATTCCAATTTAAAGGTATGGGTCATCTGATTAGATTTTTTAAAAAGATCTAAGTATATATTTTGAATATAAAAACACAAGGAGGTTTAAAAAATTACAGAATACAAAAATATCTACCAAGCTAACAGTAATCAAAAGTTGGTACTGGGCACTTGCATCCTGACAAAGGCAGGGGCAGGAGAATTGCAAGTTCTAGGGTAGCTTAGGTTACACAGTGAGACCCTATCTGAATAAAAGGTGAAAGAAAGAAAAAAAAGAAAAAGAAAGAAAGAAAGAAAGAAAGAAAGGAGGGAAGGAGGGAAGGAAGGAAAGAGGGAATTAAGGAAAGAGGGAAGGAAGAAGAGAGAAGAAGAGGGACTGTGCTTTCTGATCGCTGATCCCATAGAAGGAACAAACAGAAAATATCAGAGGATTAATGACCCCTAGACATAGGTCCTCAAGACAGAAGTTGATCCATTCATACATCCTGTAGATTTTGTATATCTGTGATGGGTCTCACAGCCTTTAAAGGACAAGGGAAGAGTGAGTGACAATGGTAGTACTATTAGTCCAGATTTATTTTTAGGAAAGAATATAATTTCATAATGATAAAATCTCATTTCAGCATCAGTTCATAGCAATTCTAAATATTTCTCTGCCTAATAATAGTCATACAAACTAAACGAAGCAAAATCTGATAGAATTACAAAGGAAAATAGAACAAACCATAATTATAGCCTGAGATTTTAATACCTTTCTCCCAATAACTGATAAACACTTAAGTGGGAAATTAGTAAATAGATTTTATGGTCACTCTCAACCAAGTTGACCTGATATTTACCAATCATTCCTTCCAAGTATAACAGAATACAAACACTTCTCAAGTACAACAGAACATTTTCCAAAATGACTTATATGTTATTGCTAAGACAGTCTTCATAAATTTAGGACTCAAGTTAACTAAAACTATATTCCACAATAAAATTAGAAATCAATAAAAAAATCTTTGAAAAAAATCTTTAAGCAATTCATTTCAAAATAATCTGTGAGGCAAAAACAAACAATAAAGGTAACCAGAAAGTATCTTGAAATGAAAAGAATTTAAACTCAATGTATGATAAATTTGGGATATAGCTAATATAGAACAGTGAGGAAATTCATACCACCAAATAAATACCTACATTATAAATGAATCAAGGTCTCAGACCAATGATCTCTGCTTTCACCATATGACTAGAAAAAGAAAAATAAATTTAACCAAAATTAAGCAAAACAAATTAAATAATAATAAGTAACAACAACCATAAAAACAAAAGAAATATAAAAGATAAAAATCAGTTAAAGAATAATAAAATTGATAAACCCATAGCCTGACTGATCAGGGAAAAAAGAACGAAGACAGAATTACTAATATTAGGAATTTAGGTGACATATTATAGGTCCACAGATATAAAAAAAAAAAAAGGATAATATGGAACCTTGTAACATCTTTATGTGGAGAAAGTCATGAATGTAGATAAAATCACTAAGTTTAAGGAACTTAATGATGCAAGCTACCAAGCCAGGCATAATGGTGCATACCTTTAATTCCAGGACTCTGGAGGCAGAGGCAGGCAGATCTCTTTGAGTTCCCATCCAGAACCTAGTCTACATAGCCAACCAGGGCTACATAGTGAGACCCTTTCTCAAAATGAAAAGGTGTAAACTACCAAAGCACAGTACAAGAGAAATATATAATAAAATATGAACAGCATCATATATATTAAAGATATTACATCTACACTCTCAAACTTTCCCAAAAAGAACTTACAAGGCCTAAATGACTTCACTAGTGAACTAAATGTTTCAAGAACAAATTAATACTAATTCTACCCAAAAGTAAAGAAAATTGAAGAGGAGAAAAGAATCCAGCATTATCCTGACAAGAAAACTAAACATAACAAGGAAAAAAAGAAATAGTACAGACCAATTGAATTTGAGGTAATGCATCATAAATAAATAGTTTATCTTAGGAATGTAGGTTTGACAAATGAAAATTCAAACAATGTAATTCACCATGGCATGTACTAAAAAAACATATGTAACTGTACAGATACTGAAAAGGCAGTTGACAAAATGCAACATTCATCCCTGACCGGGCAGGAGTGGGAACCTCTCAGATATTTAGGTACAGAAGCAAACTTCTTCAGCCAAACAAAAGATGCCAGTGAGCACGTTAGGCGAAGTGATACTCATGGTGAAAGAATGAATGTACTCTCTCTAACATCAAGATTGCTCATTTCAAAGTGCATGAGAAGTGAATGTTCCCTAAATTGAGCTGTGGTTTCAAGACAATCCCATGAAAATTCTAGCAGGCTCTTCTGTAAAAGTTTACAAAGTCATTCTAAGTATTATCATTTGAAAATGCAAGAGATTTAGGACAGTCAAACCTACTTTGTAAAAGAAAAACTCAGGGGACTACTAGTACCTCATTTCAAGATTCATTAAACCACAGCAATCAAGACAGTGTGACATTGGTATATAAAGATTGACAAGTAGTTCAATGGAACAGAATAAAGGTCCTGGAAGCTTTTAGACAGACCCACAAGTAGGCAGGCAACTAATTTCCTACAAAGATGAAAAAAACAATTCAGTGAAGAAGAAGCAATTCAGTAGAAAAATATCTAAAAACAAATGGTGTTGAAACAACAAAATTAATAGGAAAACCAATTTTCTTGGACTGAAAATAGGGGGAGAATAGCTCTCTTGTCATGCTTACTGAAGACTGTACTGGAATCCTAACTGGTTCAATTGGGGAAACTTTGTTTTAAAGGCATACATAGTAGAAGAAATAGAACTGTCTTTATCCACAGATAACACAGTTTCTAGTTGTCAATGTAGAAAATATGAAAGAACCCAAAATTATTTACTAAGAAGTGAATTTAGAAAAATCTGTGGATGCAAGCTCAGTGTACAGAGGTCAACTGCATTCCTATGTACCAGTAACAAATAACTGGAATTTTATTTAAAATGTATTTTTCAGGGCACCCAGGGGTTGTGGGTGTTTAGACAAGCACTCTACCACCAAACTACATTCCTAGCCCTGGGATTTGTTTGAAATAATACACAGACAATACACCCAAATGAGGCATTAGTCATAAATTTAACAAACTATGTGAAGGATTTATATGCTGAAAAGACAAACCAATGATGAATGAAATCAAAGGAAATTGAAGTAAGTGGAAAGATATATAGTGTTCATAGGCTAAAGACTTCATATAAGGACTCCATATTGTCAAGATATCAGTTCTCCCCAATTTATTTAGAGATTCACCTCAGTCCATTCAAACTTCCAGCAGTATTTTTTGAATACATCTAAAGTTGATTCTACTAAAGCCATGGGAACTAGATTAGTTAAAAGAACGTGTGAAGACATATTATTCTATTTCAAGACAATATAAAGACACAGAATCAACACACTGTGGTATCAGTGAAACACATGGGGGGTGGGAGAGGGAGAGAGAGAGATCAATGGAGGAGTACATAACCAAGAAAAAGACCCATACAAGCATTGTCAACTGATGTTTTACTTCTATAGTCTGAAGATTTGTATACTCTAAAATTCATATGTTGAGTTCTTTACACCTAAGGCAATGATTTTTAGATGGGGTCTCTGAGAAGTGACAGGTCCTATAGTGAAATTCTCACAAATGGGATGAAGTAGGCACAAGCACTGCACACCTTCCTGCACTGTAAGAACAGTGGCTAGAAACCATCTATATACCAAGAAAGGGCCTCTCCTTGGACACCAAACTCCAAAAATCTTAAATCCCTGCTGTTTACAAGCTATACAATCTATAGTACTTTGTTCTAGGAGCCTACATAGAGTGAGAAATTCATAGAAGATACAGACAATTCAATGGAGATAAGACAGGATTTTCAACAAATGGGTTGGAAACAATTGGATGTTCAAAAGCAAATCATTTAAAAATCAATTTCAACTTGGATAGATACCTGAATGCAAAATATAAAATTATAAAATTCTAGAACACATAGGAGGAAAACTATGTGACCCTAAGTTTGGTGAAGAACATTTCAATATTACACTAAATACATGATCATATAAAAACAAATTGGTAAGTTGAACTTTATCAAAGGTAAAGACTTTTGCTGTAGGAAACACACCATTAGAAGATTCTTTAAAACAAGCTGTTACTACTTTTCCTGGATAGATGCACAGGAATGCCTATTTGCCCCATAAAAGGAAGATAACAGACCAAAAACCAATTTCCATCTTGGTGAGCCAATTAGTTTACTGTGATTACATATAAGAGTATGGGTTGCCTGGGCAGCTGCATTCAAGAGTGCAGCCCACCAAGAATGATGACTCCCAGAACCTGAGTTCCCTGCATAGCTCGCCAACAGCTCCACCACGGAAGAGTGTCCTCTCCCCCAGCAACTGTTCCTTCTAAAAGAACCTCAGGGAAGAGCTGCCTGGATGTTTTAAGTTTCTTGTGAGTTTAATGAACTTCCTGAGTCTTCTTTCTCCTGCAGGAGGAACTGTTTCAATTCAGAGGAAACAACTACACAACAGAAACCAAAGGTGGAAGGAGTGGAAACCTGCAGCAGAGGTTGTGGAGACAGGATAGATCTTCTTCTCTTACTCTTCCTTACTGCTTGGGAGATGGTGAGAAGGTATGTGTGTACTTAGCTTGGTAGATCCCCTCTCTCCAAGTCTGACAACTGATTCATGCTTATTCTCCTGGGGCATTTCAGCTGTGCCCTACAAAAGGAATCTCTCTCTCTCTCTCTCTCTCTCTCTCTCTCTCTCTCTCTCTCTCTCCTTCCCTCCCTCCTCCTTCCCTTTCTCCCTCCTTCTGCATTCTCTCAGTTTGATAGAAGAAACCCATACTTCTGCTCAGAAATATTATGGGAGTTCTGTACATCTCAATGCTTTCTTCCAGGTCTCTAGCTTCCTAGGTCAGAGTCAGAAGACACCAATCTACCAAGGCAAAGTTTAGGTACCAGTCTTCCAGCTTCCTCAAACTAAGGGAATTTATTACAAAGATCACCAAGACGGCTCCTTCCCAAAATCTTCTTTGACACTGTAAAGTAATGACCAATTCAAAAAAAAAAAAAGAACAGTTTACTAACCTGTTCATATCTCCCTCTTATCTTTTTTTATTTCTTTGATCTAATTGAGTTGTTCATGGGCCAAGAAATAGTTCTCACTCGTTTCTTTTGTGAAGCATTTATGAAACAGAGAGACTATCTCTCACTAACTCCGATTTACTAATATCTCACTTTGTGGACTCTCAGTCAAAAATGAATTGTGGTGGCACTGTGCATCCTCCAGAAAGACCATGATGAAGACAAAAGTGCCCAAGACTGGACAGGATGATGTAGTAATTAAACTTTATACTCTCCTCAAGAGTATCAACTAGTAAAATCTTTGAAAAACTGTCAGATCCCACCAAAGCTGAAAATGAATGCCCTGTGAGCCAAAATTCCATCCCTAGAATTTATATCCTCAAGAAACGTCACCTATCTTCTTCACCAAAGGATGCTGGTGGCAGCACTACTTATACTGGGCAAAATGAGGCTGGGTACAAATCCACAGTAAAATAGATAAATAAACTGTGATGCTTTTCTGCAGTGGTATATGCTACAGAAATGAGAATAAACAAACTGAATTATTCACAATAACGTGGATGAAACTCATGGTATAATGTTGAGTTTTAAGCCAGACACACAATTCATTCTGAATAATTCCACTTACATAAACATTTAAAACAACTAAGACAAGCCTAATTAGTCCAGGCTGCACTCATATGGGCACTCAACACCTATTTCTTCAACTACTGACATTCATGAAAGTTCAGATTAGTAAAAAATCGGCAACATCATACTGTTATAAAAAGAAGACATAAATACCAAGTGTTGGCTAGAGACAGTCTTGCCTTTTATATAACATAGATGATAACATTAATCTTCTTAAACTGGTGTCATTTTGCTTTCATTACTGATGAAAGACTATCTTTAAGAAATATGTTTCATATTATGAACTATAGTTCAAACTATACAATTGTCATGATGAGCCACAAGAGGGCAGTAGTTTCAAGGGCCAGTTATAAAGATGGAATGGAAAAATGTATTAAACAGAAGAGCAGCATAAAACACTGTGAAATTCTCAATAAAGTTTTTTTAAGTTAAAAAAACATTGATTGTGTAAGCTAGAACTTTAAAACTGCAATAAGGTTTTAATTTAAAATTTTAAGATTGGAGAAAGTGGGCAGAAATCACTTGCGTAAGAAATTTATTTTCTATTTGTTTTTCCATACAATTCATGTGTAGACATGTCTAAGACATTTCACATGTAGACATTTATACTTTAATATAAGAATCCTATTAAGATTAGTCACCACAAGATAGTAACTTACTATATACTTCCACAGATGTTATATTTTGTGTTTTTTTTACTTTATTAAGCCCTTTGAATTTTATGTAACTAAAATTACTGAGTCCTGTCCTTTTCAGGATGGAAAAAAATGAGATCTACAAGACTTAATTAACTTGTATAACTTAACACATTAATAAGCAGAAAGCAGAATTTGATGCTTTCTGTTATTTTCCACAGTTGTCTTGTTAACATAACAAAATAACGGGCATCTTTGGCTAATTCATATATGATTTTAAATATTGTTCTCATAGTTAATCTGTAATAGAATGTTAGTTTATGCTTATCTACAAGACTTTTAAAAAAACACCTGGCTAACAATGATCTTTACTGAACTACTGATTTAAGAATTAAATATTATTTGGGCCACCGAGATGGTTCATTGGGTAAAAGCACTTGCTACCAAACCTGATGACCTGAGCTTGATCCCTGGGACCCACAAGGTTGAAGGAGAGAGCTGACTCCTACAACTTGTCCTGTGACCTTTCCATACATGCTGACATGCACACACATGTGTGCACACACATGTACACACAATACATAAATGTAAAAAAGAATTGGCCATTGTTATCTAACAAGAGAAATTTAAACAGAAATAAAGTTTAAAATAAAACAAACTGAAAACTATTGGAAACTGATTTATGCTGAATGAGGGAGAGTATGCCTCACATACAATCTCCGGATAGGCTGACTAGATTCCAGTGGATGAATGTATACTGAAGGATAACTGGGTACAAATGCTTGACTGGATGGGACTTAACGTGTATGAAGGAATACATGAGGTCCAGTGGGGGACTAGGAGGCATGGATGGGCAAGGGGATCTAAATTTGATTAAGAATTGTTGTATAAAATTACAAAAGCTCAATGAAAATTTTTTTAATAAATGAAACAAACAGTATTCCTGAAGGTCAATTATTAAAGGGTGAAACATAAACAAAGGCAAGAAGTCAGGAGCACTGCTGCATGGAGTTGTAAACATTTCTAAAATTGTCTAGTGTTGTGTGTAACTGAAAATATATAATTAGCATAAAAATCAAGTGTTTAATTGTAGCATTTCTATGAAATAATGTATCATCTCACAGTAACTTTTAAGGAAACCCCAAATCTCACACCTAAAACAGTGTGTCCAGTTAGACAAGAGATCAACTAAATAGAACAAATGACAGTCACAAAAAAAAATAGTATGTATAGAGACAAAATTATATTTAAACATTGCTTAACGTTTAAAAATAATCATAGAGAAGGCAAAGAACTGTTTTCTTGAATAAAAAACTGTTCAACTAAAACAAAATTGAAACTATTTTTAACTTTCAGATTTCTGTTTTTCACAAGAACCCAACTTAACTCTCAGACATGCAGTGCAAGAAAGAATGCCTGTATTTCAGTCACTTTGACTTCAACAAACCCTACTGTCAAAGCAGAAGCTAGAGACAGTGTGTTCCTCCCTCCCTGGGTTTCTGTCCTTCCTTCCTTAATTCATTTTAGCAAAATTTGTTCGATATGAGATAAGCACAAAAAAACAGACATTACCCCCTAATAATAAAATGTTCCTTCATGAAGTTTGCAAGCCACTGATGATAATAAATGCTAAACAAAAGTTGTATTATAGGTGTTGATGACGGGGGTAAATGTGGAGTACAATGAGGGCCATGAGAGGACAACAGGACAGCCAAGTCACATTGTTGGTCCCAGAGTCCTTAGAGTAGGTGACAGTGACCCTGACACTGAAAGAAGAGGTAGAGAAAGGGCTCCAAGAAGGGAAATGGTATATCCATGCCCTTAGTAAAGAGTTCTTGACTTGCTCAAGCAACTGAAGCTGTTTACTTATCCATGACTAACACAATCCTATAGAGAAATGGGGTAAATAATTATTATTATTATTATTATTATTGGTATGTTAAAATGGCAGGATGTTGGACTGAGGGATTAAACAGCTCAACTCTGAATTCACAAGCTTCCCAGTGCATCAGAAAGCCAGATTGTATGGCATTTAACTCATATAGATGAAGATAAACTCCATTAACAAAGTAAAACTCCATAATTCTCACAGCCACATGCACATTCATTGTTGATATCAAAGCATTTCCAATTTCATTTCAGCCTTAATTCCCATCCAAATATAACACATTGTTTACTTTCCTAAATTCTCTAACCCAGGTTCCCAAGATAGCTCTCCAAAATAACAGAATCTTTGTCTTCATTGATAGTGTTTTTCCTATTAATAAACATTTTAATTACTATTTTGTGCAAAGCTGTGTCACACTTACGTTCCAGTGCATTGTAAAGAAGCTCAAAGTCTTCGTTTGTCTTGGGATTGTGTCTCCGGTAGTAGTCCATCTGCAGCCACTCTTCTTTCTCTCTGATCTTCCTAAGCTTGTCCTCTGCTTCCCACTCCAACCTCAATTTTTTTTGTTTTTTTAAGCTCTCCACATAGCATTTAGCACGCCATCGCCTATAGCAAGTTTGTATTACTAGCACCTATATTTAAATTGGAAAGTAATAAAGTGTCATTAACTTGTTGATAAGAGCACGAAGAAAGGCAACAATGATTACTTCAATTCCAATCAACAACAAAAAAAGTACTGACCATCTAATTTTATTTCTGTCTGAGATATTCTTACACACAATAACATAAAAACTATGAATAACACACCACGACTAGCAAGTAAAGTGGTTTCGGAACAATTTTGCTAAAGTGAAACAAACAGAAAATAAGACTAGACTAGACATAGTATCTTTAGAACAAAAGGAAATGATGTCAATATAAAACCGTCAATGTGAAAAGAAAGACTGGCAAAAATTACAATTTGAATTTTTATTTCATTTTTAGACAGGGTCTCTCTGTAGAACCAGCTGGCCTGGATCTCATAGAGATCCATCTCTCTCTGCTTTCTGAGTGCTGTGATTAAAAGTATATGTCACACCTGGCCCTAAAATTTAAAAATAATAAATAATAAATAAATAAATAAATAAATATAAATAAATAAATAATATGTGCATTAGCATGGATGCCTTTAAACTTGCTAAAAATTATTAATGACACCAAAGCATAGCTGTTTCAGTATTGCAGAAAATTTCTCCCTCTTACATAATAAACCCGGGGCTGGCATGGTAGGAAAAGATCTGTTGTAGTTAACAAATTAGTTAACAAATTGCTTCCTACTTATATGTCCCACTTGGTTGGTCCACTTCTCATCTTCCAGCCAAAAAACAGGGGAAAAAATAAAGAACACTTTCAGAGCAGTGCCTCAGTATACCTCACATCAGCTCCCTCAAACTCACCACTTAGTAATATGGCTTCACTGATTTACAAGAGAGGTTAAGGGGGCTGGAGAGATGGCTCAGCAGTTAAGAGCATTGACTATTCTTGCAAAAGACCCAGGTTCAAATCCCAACACCCACATAGCAGCTAACAGAATCTCAGCACCCACATGGCAGTTAAAAGGGGTCCATTACTCCAGTTCCAGGGGATCAGACTCCCCCTTCTGTCCTCCACAGGCACTGTACAACAGGGGTGCACTTCCACCACAAGCAGGCATAACACTCACATACAGAAAATAAATAAATAAATTTTTTTAATTAAAAAAAAGAGGAAACAAACAAGAATCAGATTGTTTCTTTTAGTCAAATGCAACTTCAAAATTATAAAGAAAAAATTCTGAGAACAATTTTGAATCTAACCTTCTAAACCCATTCTAAAATTCTCCTATGAAGTTCATTCAGCAAGAATTCAGTTTTCTTCCCACGCATAATCTTGACAAGAATTACTAGACTATATTTCATCAAAAATAATAAATTAAGGGGGTACATTAAAACAGTGAGCAAGAACTTTAAAAATCTTAAGATAAATATGTTTTATTTGACAAAAACATACATACCAATACTAATAGATAAAAGTAGTGATCTAAATTTGTAATTATATGGAAAATTACATATAAGTAAAATTCAAATCAAACCCTCACTGTCTAGGAGGAATGAGGGAAGAAGAAAAGGTAATGAGAAGATTATTAAAGCTTATTAATGAGAAGCTTATTAATGCTTATTTGTTCATATAAAAGATACACCATCAGACTATATATGTTTGTTATCAAAAACAATTAGATGTGGTAAAAATTTGAGTGACTATGTAAAAGAACAAAAAGGAAAACATAATAAAATTCATTTTTAAAGGCAAGTTTAGTAACAGAATAAATACAAAACTGATTAACAAATGGAAACAGGATAAGATGGCAGGAATAAGACAAAGTATTCTTACCTAAAATAATAGATATTAAATTAAATACTAAGTATTGAACAATAGAAGACCATATAAAAAATAAAACAGAGACCCAAGTAGAAAGGGACTGATGGGAACAAAAGAACTTAAGTGTAACTTTACTTCCTACACTGGCTTTGAAACTACAGACTTTTACCTCTGACAGAGCCATCAACTCATTTTGTGAGAGACCTTGGGACAACCTCTGTGTTTCTTGATGCGGTCTCCCCACCCCCAGCAGGCATTTAGATTTTTGCTCTCTTTGCTCTATTAATTCAAGTTAATACTTCTCCATTTACAGCTTCAAAAACATCAACTGACATTTTCTCTTTTCTCATTCTCTGTCCATATTCTTTTATAATTTTGTATCTATTGGATACAATTTTTTGGAGTTTTTGGAGTAAGGGGTACAGACGGTTCTATTTTTCTACCAAGTATTTCATCTCCTCTACTAAATCTTTCCTAGAAAATCTCGGCTTTCTTAAAGAACAACATACTACTTTTAAAAATGCATCTCTCACTCTCTTCTGTGGGGATAATAGCATGATGCAGTTCAGGTTAATGAAAGTCACTGGGGGAGGCTTTTTGGGGGCCCTGGAGGGTGACACTCAATGAATATGTTCCCTTGACTTTTCCCTTCTTTCTGCACAGAAGGCCAACAAGATGATGAATGTTAGCCATTTCAACTCATCCAGTAGCAAGCTCATGCTGAGATTAGTGGAGTGAAAAGGTATAAAGAGTTTGAGTTCCTAATGCTATCAGAAAGCCAACATCCAAACCCAGGACACTCAAAGTAAAAATTATTTTGGAAACAGTCATCAGCCTGGACCAATAGTGCTAATGAAGTTAGCCACAAAGGTAAGAAGAAACCATATTATCAGCTGTAAAATGGCACAGAAATCCATTTCTTTGAGTGACTACTATTTTCTTATTCAATGAGAAACTTTTTCTAAAATCAGAAACTTTGCTGTTTGAAATTAGATCAGTAAGAATGAGACATCTCAGTCTTGCCTAAAGGATCTAAGTCACTTTGACAAAGAAACACAGCCTTGATTTAAAACCAAGATGCTGACCTTCACAGAACTGCAGAGAAGAAACAACATTCACAACTCTTTTAACTTTGTTCCTGAGGAAACTGGACCCTTATCCACTGGACCGTTCAGCTCTTGAGGCTGACCCATTTATAGACAATCTTGTTGTGAACTGAGACCAATAAGAGACTATGCTGAAATTTCACCTAAATTTTACTTTTCCCAAAGTTCTGTAATAACTCAATCTTTTTCCCTAGTTTAGTATAAAAAAATTAAAAACTCATCAAGCTGGCATAACTAGCACTAATACAGTCAGGTTGCAAGCTAGCCCTAGGCTGACCCTGATACACAGTGTGTTTCAAGGCAAGGAGTTAAGAGACGACTTTTTTGTATTCCATGTTCATATTTCAAGATATTGGGCTGATTAGGCTAGAAAAGCAGCCTATCTCCAAATTTCCTATCATTTGAAAAAGAAAAACATTTCATTTAAATCACTATCTGGTCATTTTTACTCACACCAAAATGATGCTAGGTAGTAGGTATTATTGTATGCTGTCTTTAAGAGAGCAATTAGGTTGAAAATAAAATGGTGTAAAAAGGATAAATCATACAAATTATTGAAAAAGTTGGAGTGGTTACACAAGTATCAGAGAAAATTAACTGCATTATCCTATCTGGCTTCAATTAGTCTGAAAAGTTCCAGATTAAAATGTACTGGTACAGGGGCTAGAGAGATGATTCAGTGGTTCAGAACACTGACTGCTCTTGCAGAGGACCCAGGTTTGAATCCCAGCACCCACATGGCGGTTAACAGCTGTCTGTAACTCCAGTTTCAGGGGATCCGAAGCCCTCTTCTGACCTCCACGGACATTGCATGACACAGGTGCACTTACACACGTGCAGGCAATACACTCATATACATAAAAATTTTTTTTTAAAAAAAAGAATGTACTGGTACAGGGTTAAGACTAAGGAACAGCAGTCTTCAGAAGTCTAATAGTGGCCTAAGTGCATACATAAAATACCTGATATTCCTATGTAAACAGGGAAAGACTAGCAGTATTTAAAATTCTTTTGATAAGGAGGGATATTCAAGATAATAATGTCCTTTAGTAAGTAACAATAAAATGTGACCCACATTCCTGTAGGTTCTTCCTCATGCTGCTGTGGCTTAGGAAACACAAACAGAATGATTTGTGTATCTAATTTTTACTCTTCATCCCCATTGAAAGCTGTCTTACCGCCTGTAGCCTTTGAGCATGATATTCTGCTGCAGAAAAATACCTTCCTGGTTTTACCAGTTTATCAGTCATATTTGATATATATACACCGATTTTATTCATTTGAGTGGATGTTGTATTTGTAGTTTGTTGGAGCTTCTTTTTCTGAAAAACTGTCTAAAATAAAAACAAAAAATTTAAATGAGTATGTACTACATAAATATCTATAGTAAAGAGAATCTTACATATACCTGTAAGTGAAAGAAATATTTTCTATACATATATGTTAATCTTTCTTTTACTATCTTAATTACCACACAATTAGACAAATTTGTCAGAGCCATATAGTACAAAAGTACTGATTCTATAGCTTCATATCCCTAAATAGTAAAATAAAAATATTACCTGGGTGTCCCTACAAAATAGACTGGGTTTTTCAGCAATACTTTTAGGTACAGTTTGTGTTCCAGCATTGTGATATTCTTTTCCTGTTACTTTATGTCTAAATCCACCAAGAAATGGCTTGTGGAAGTCAGATTTTACAATCTCAACAGCTACCTCCTCGTAGCGATCAGTGCCTGCATAGATGACAACCAAGATGCAATGAAAGCTCAATCACAAGGCACTCTAAACACTGGATCTAAGAAGACTTCCAAGAACAAGGACTCACTGGTCTGTACGGTGACAGTTATGATCTGGGAGCCTCCACTCAATCCCTCTATTCTTTTGACTGGATATTGATCTTGATGTGTGGAAAAGATATCCACTTGTACTATTTCTTGTGGTTTAACACCATGTTGTATTAGAGTCTCATTACTACCAATAATTACTCCTAAGAAGAGGAAAATGTTAGTACATTTTATGATAAAGAAATGGCTATTTCTTTCTGTTGTTCATTTTAAATTGAGAAAATTGTGTGTATTTAAGTTGTGCAACATGTTTCAATACATGTCCACATTGTGGACTGGCTGAATCAAGCTAATTAACAAATCCACTACTTCACATGCTTACTTTCTGTGGTGAGAACACCTAAATTTTACTGTCTTAGTAATTTTCAAGTATACAATATATGTTATTAACTGCTGTCAGCATTATATTAAGTGCTCCTATCTTAAGAGATTATCAAAGGTGTTTGTAGGTACATGTGCCATTAAATTACTAAGCATGTTATTTATGTAATGTTGGTGAGGACAAGTCAATAGAACAGTGATTATAACTCAAAATAGCTTATTATATATTTTATAGACAACAAGAAGACAAGGGCTTAAAACCTGTGAAAACAAAGTAATGATAAAAAGAGGGAAAATGTAATTATCTTGATTTGATCAGATGATTACATATACATGTTGAAGCATCATGCTTCATAAATAGGTACGATATTACAAGTTAATAAAACTTAAGTCAATCATGATGGCTCATGCTTATAATCCTAGTACTGGAGAAGCTGAGGCAGACAAAGCACCTTGAGTTCAAGGTCAGCATAAGCTTTGTAGTGAATTCCAGGCTAGCTTGGGTTACATGAGGCGTTTCTCTCTCTCTCTCTCTCTCTCTCTCTCTCTCTCTCTCTCTCTCTCTAGGCTAGCTTGGGTTACATGAGGGATTTCTCTCTCTCTCTCTCTCTCTGTTTTCTCTTTCTCTCTCTCCCTTCTCTCCCCATATATATGTATATGTAAAAGATGATAGAAATACTATGTGATTCATTCTATATTGTGTACATGTATCAAATTGTCACCCTGTGGCCTTTAAACAGCTAAAAATAAAGTAATAATAAGTAAAACTCCATAATGAGAAGAGTTATGGTGGTGTTGTTCTAAAGCAATTTAACATTATAAAATTAATATTCTCAATTCTTCAGAAATACAAATACCTAATAACCATGAAATTCTATAGACACTTGAAAATGAAAACACTCTATAGTATAGGCAGTATCATATACCAGCATTTACTCTGTGAAAAAGACAACAGAGGACATATCCAAATCAGTAAAGCATGATCTGCAACTCCAGAAGCTGGGATGGCAAGCAAGCAGATTACCCTAGCCACTCCAGGCTCCAGCATAGAAAAGCACAGACTCAGAATTGTAAAGAATCATTCTGTACAGCCAGAGAGTCAAAAACAATTGCTGTCCGGTAGAGATACATCTCATCATACATCATTTAAAGTTTCTGTTATATGCTTCAACTTCTCATTTCCTCCTGCTGTACCACTGCTATCTTCACTAAATTATCTAACATTATTTTTCTCTATTCTAATGCATTTAAAAATAAAATAAGGGCATTATTTAGCTCTCCTCTCTCTCCTAGCTAGTGTAAAAAAAAGTCATATTATTCCAACAACGTAATGGCAAATTACACATACAATATCTCTACTTGAGCACATGTGTATAGCTGAAGGCTATGTAACAAGAAACAGTGCCAGATAGGAGAAACCTTCCTTTGAGTTGTTGGCCCAGGTTAGGTCAAGAGACTCCCAAAATGACAAAGGTTATTGCCACAGTCCTTGATTGCCTCCAGAACTTGAAGGCAAGACCTTATTGCTGAAGACAGGACATACTTTGGACACAGGATTTGGAGTGATGGAGCTGGAACAGACTTGGAAGCCACCTGTGCTGAAGGTTAGCTCTCATAGCTTTGGAGTACACTATGCAAGCTGTAAGGGAGAACATCACTCAATGGTCCAACCCCAGCTTCAAGGCCTAATAGCCACATCAGTGATTGGCACAGCAAACAACATTGATGCAGTAGTGGCACATTTATCTTGGGGGTTATCAACAGGTACCTAATTGAACTTAAAGCCCACTTATTGGGAGGGAACTCAAGTGTGGTACTGTAAACATAGCCAAATACACATGACCAGAGAGGTCTTAGATTTTAGAGAAAATCCCAAGACTGTCACATCCCTAGACAAATGTAATTTCCTACTATGTACAAAATATGCATACTTATACTTACAGACAAGTATCCCAGTCACCACTCATCAAAAAAAGCTTCTTTTGCAACAGACAGAGACCATTGTAGAGTTCCACAACTGGTCACACACAGATATCATCTATGAATTGCCCAAGCCTAAGTGGCATATCTACAATGCAACCTCTATACCTAAGGCTCACAGAACATAAAAGAGGACACTAATGCATCACTCAATTCTCATCAATGAAGCTCCCT
This sequence comes from Nannospalax galili, assembly GCF_000622305.1. Taxonomy (NCBI): domain Eukaryota; kingdom Metazoa; phylum Chordata; class Mammalia; order Rodentia; family Spalacidae; genus Nannospalax; species Nannospalax galili. Next base: position 377,539 of record NW_008360312.1, read on the forward strand.
CATCCAACAGAGTGTCAGGAACATAAAAGGTCACAAATGGACAAAGCACAGAGAATAAGACTCTCCAAAGTGTGGGTCCTTGGACAGGACTCCTATATTAAACTCTACCCACCCAGGGCTCAGGTATCATGGAAGAAGAGGAAACAGAAAGATTATAAGATCCAGGGAGAAGCACAACCTTATGGAAATAGAGACCTACAGTCTCCTGGGACCTTGCTCATATGAACCTACAGCAATGATGTAATCATGCACAAGACCTATACAAACTCAAGCAGATAAAACCCCAGCACAGAACTGTGGAAATGGGCAAGAAGTCCTAATCTTAGTCAAAGAATTATTAGCAACTGATCACTGCTGGGTAAGGAAGAGCTGATCTTTTTAAATGGAGTGATTCTAGATAAGCTGACTAGACCCCAGTGGATGAGCATACACTGAGGGACATTTGGGGACAATAACTTGACATCATAGGCTTTAACACAAATGACAAGGTGTCCAGTGGGATGGGGGCTATGAGAGGGTGCCAATGGGGAAGGGGGTATAAAGATGATTAAGATTGATTAAGATGTTCTACAAAAATTCAATTAAAAATTTACTATATATATATATATAATGTCTGTCCTTCCAGGAAGAAATAATAAACATTTAGAAAAATGGTCTAAAAAAAAAACTTGCCTACAATGCATGAGATCCTTGCTTCAGCCCCCAGTACTGAAGAAAAGAGAGGGTGTTCTTAAAATAAAGGTCTGACCCAAAACCTGGCATAGAATAAGGGAAATGGGCAGCAGGCTCCAACTTTGGCTTCAGAACTATTGGTAACAGATTACTGCTGGGTGAAGGAGAGTAGCTCTTCTTTAAAGGAGAGACTCTAGATAGGCTGGTTAGCTCCAGTGGATGGACGTGCACTGATGGACATCTGGGTACAAATGCTTAAACAGAAAGAACTTAACATATATGACAGAATGTATGAAATTGGGGGGGGGTACAGAGGTGCAGATGGGAGAGGGGGTCTATATTTGGCTAAGATCTATTATATGAAAGGCACAAAAACTCAATAAAAATATTGTTTTAAAAATACAATAAGGGACTGGAGAGATGACTCATTTGGTAAAGTCTTTGCTACACAAACATGAGGACTTTAGTTGAGATCCCCAGAACCCAAGTACAAGGCCAAACAAGGCAGTGTAAACCTGTAAACCCAGCAGTGGGCAAGCAGAGACAAGAGGATCCCTGGAGCTTGCTGACTAGTCAGTCTAGCCAAATCAGTGGGCTCCAGGTTTAGCAAGAGGTCCTGTCTCATAAAATAAGATAGTGACAGAGGAAACACCCAGCATCAACCTCTGTATCTACAGCCATGCACACACATACACATCCATGCAGTACACACAGCACACACACAAAAATAATATTCAATAATATTACTGCCTTCTGTTCTGTGTCATGGAAAAATAATTTATTTCAATCCTCAATTGTCTGCTACTATTCCTCAATTAATTAAGGACTTTTAATCATATATATATATGAAACCTACTCTATCATATATATATATATGAAATATTGTTGCTCATATGTATATGTATGTAGCTGACCACTTGAGATTGGATAATGATTCAGGGGATAAAGAAAGGTGTTTCTCCCTCTCCGTAGTCATTGTAAAATTTCCTCCATCTACATTAGCAAGTCAACTGGGGTTATCATTACAAAAGTCTAATTTAGGCAACCATGTTGATGTGATTTCATGGGTGTGGCTTCCTTGCCATGTCTAGAAAACCCCATCTCCCAGCAGGCAAGTTCCTCTGCCTCTTACAATCTTTCTGCTCCCTAAAAAGCAGTGTGGTGGCGCACGCCTTTAATTCCAGCACTTGGGAGGCAGAGGCAAGTGAATCTCTGTGAGTTCAAGGCCAGCCTGGTCTACATAGTGAGTTCCAGCTCCAGGCCAGCTGGGGCTACAGGGAAACCCTGTCTCAAAAAGACGAAAAAAAAAAAAGCAGACCTTAAATTTCTACTTAAGAAATAACATGAATTCCATATGCTATTGTGACAGGTTGAACAATGGTCCCCAAAGTAGTCCACATCCTAATCTGTAGGACCCATGAGGGCTACCTTACACAGCAACAATGATTGTCAATTTGATAAAGTTTTGAAAATGAGAAAGTATCTAATCTGGTTATGCCCTGCATCACATATATCCTTATCAGAGAAAAGAAGAGAGATATTTGAAGTATGACAGACACAAAGTGATATCTGTGTAGATAGGCTACTCTATGTCTGAGGATGAATGAAGGAGCCAAGGAAGCACCGAACGCTAGGGCTGCAACTCTAGAAGCTGGAATGGCAAGGGAGTGGCTTCCTTCCTAGGATCTCCAAAAAAAGACGAAAAAAAAAAAGCAGACCTTAAATTTCTACTTAAGAAATAACATGAATTCCATATGCTATTGTGACAGGTTGAACAATGGTCCCCAAAGTAGTCCACATCCTAATCTGTAGGACCCATGAGGGCTACCTTACACAGCAACAATGATTGTCAATTTGATAAAGTTTTGAAAATGAGAAAGTATCTAATCTGGTTATGCCCTGCATCACATATATCCTTATCAGAGAAAAGAAGAGAGATATTTGAAGTATGACAGACACAAAGTGATATCTGTGTAGATAGGCTACTCTATGTCTGAGGATGAATGAAGGAGCCAAGGAAGCACCGAACGCTAGGGCTGCAACTCTAGAAGCTGGAATGGCAAGGGAGTGGCTTCCTTCCTAGGATCTCCAAAAAGAAAGCAGTTTTGAGGATACCTTAACTTTATCCCAGTGAAACTGATACAAAGTTCTTGGCCTCCAGAACTATAAAACAAATATATATGCTGTTTTACACCTCTAAGGGATTAACTGTTACAACAGCCATAGAAAAGGAACACAGATTGCCAGAGCTCTCTTCATTCCTCTCTTGTTTCTAGAGTAGACATAGGTCTACCAAGCTTGAGCTACAGTTCTCATACTGGAAGAAAGACCTGTTCTTTAGGAAGGTCAGCCAAGAGTCTTGCAATTCCCTATTTGATGCTGACATCAACTCACTACCTGGGGCTAATACCTGGTATTTACAAGGAAGAAAGGGTGAGGAACTACCAAGGACAGAGTACTCTAAGTACTGTTATTAGGCTACCCAGTCTCCAAGTGCTCTCTCTTCTCCAATACTGACTTCCCTCTTTGAAGGCATTCCAGTTCAGACTCTGCCACTTTTAAGCTCTATGACTTTTCACAAGTTCCCTGAGTTTAGTTTCCATCTTTCAAAAAAAAAGAGGAAATAATTTTCTCTCCCTCAAAGGATTGTTATATAGATTAAATGATAATATAGGCAAGCTATTTTACAGAAATACACATAGTAAGGGCTCAAAATACTATTATGACAATCATTTTCACTAGTTTTAATAATCATTTAAACTTTAGCTTTATTTGCTCAATCAAGCTTTAATCAGTAATTTCAATATATTTTAACTTCTGGAGTTCATTCACTTTTGTAGGTTTTTAATATTTTTATTATATATATATTCAGAGAGAGAGAGAGAGAGAGAATGACACAATGCAAGTGTGGATGTCAGAGGACCAGAGGACAACTTGAAGAGATTGATCCTCTCTTTCTGCATGTCAGCTCCAGCTATTGAATTTAAGTTGTAAACCTTGGCAGCAAGCACCTTATCACTTTCATTAATTAAAATGTTCTAGTCTCCCAGTTTCCTTCCTCTCTATTCTCAAAGTTTTGGTGACTATTTCCATTAAAACATTTCCATGTTATATGACAACTGTTCCATATAGTTCTTCCTAGTCTGTAAACAACTTGAAAACAGGAATACTCTTTCATGTTTCTTAGAATGTTCAATTATAACCAAAGTATCTAGAAAAAAACTTGTCTTTAATAGAAATAGGTTAAATGAATGAATGCATAACCACAATGTAATGCTGAAATAGTAAATAATATAGCTTAAGAAATTAAAGATATTGGTAGTCCATATGTTAAAACTAGAAAAGTCTTGATGAATTCATTATCCTCGAAACTTATCTGCATGTGTTATTTGCAGGACAAAATGTGGGATGTTTAATAAGCGTGCAAAGTGCTCCTTGAGGTATCTAAATGGGATGTCAACTCTAAAAGGCATTATGATTTCTTGGCCAGCAGGAATAAGCACAATTTTTACTGCAGATGAAAAGAGAAAAAAAATGATCATCATCAAAAACAGTGAAGGTCAACTACACTCAACAAACAGATGCAGAATTATAGGCCCATTTTTAATCACATGGAATTCAGGTTGCTATGTTCCCTGACACAGCTTGATGACACAGAGAAGTGGTCAACATGTTTGCTTTGAAAATTAACCTTTACTTTCAATTTTTTTCAGCAATGTTTAGCAGCTGGTATATACTCATTTAGATACACGCATAGGAAACCTCTCAAAAAATGAAGTATTTTCAGGGCTAAAGAGATGGCTCAGCAGTTAAGAATACTGGCTACTCTTGAAGGAGACCCAGGTTCATTTGCCAACACTAACATTGATGGCTAACAACTGCCCATAACTACAGTTCCAGGGGATCTGATGCCCTCTTCTGGCCTCCGTGGGCATTGCACACACATGGGTGCACTTACATACATGCAAAAACAAAGCAAAACACTCATACACATAAATTAAAACTAAATAAAACCTTTAAAAAATATTGCATTCTTGTGGAATGAGTGTAGAAAAGAAAGACCTGAGGTAGAAGGAGCCTCAGAATTTTGAAATGTACTTATAACTAATTTTCATAAAAATGGCGTTCTGTGATAGGCTCCTCATTACAAATACTCTTCATAAAAATCAACATTTGAATGACTTACATATCAGTCCACAAAATAGAAAATTAAGATGCTTTCATGTTAAAAACTTTTATGAAATGATTACATGCTCCCAAATTTTAAAAGGAAATAAAGTATTTAAAATTCTATATCTATAGATTTAGATTTTGATAGAAAGTGAATAATAAATAAGATAGAGTATAGATTTCACATGGCAGGCCAAAAAATTATAAACATTTCTAAAAGCCAAACACGACAGTCTAAGGCTGAAAGACATTTATCAATAACCCCATGACAAAATTTAATGAAGAATTAAGTAACATTAAGCAGGGCATGGTGGTGAATGCCTTTAATCCCAGGACTTGGTAGGCAGAGGCAAGCAGATCTCTGTGAGATGGAGGTCAGCCTGGTCTACATAGGGAGTTCCAGGGGAGCCAGGGCTAAAGAGAGACCCTATCTCAAAAAAAAAAAAATTAGTCACGTTAAAGTTTTTTGACCTTGTTAAATATTTTTTCTCAAAGATCTATATAAACAAAAAGAACACTTTTCATGTTACAATGTTAAGATAGATATTAACTTATCATAAGACTGTCTTGTTTCCTGGGTACAAAAAGCTCTAATCAGTATATTTTTAGACTTTCATTGACTGACTTCTTAAACATATAAAGATACATTAAGGAATTCGTGAAGTTTGGGAAAAACAGGACAAAGACATGTTTTGTTTTTAAATCACCATGTATAATTGGCATATAGAAAAATATCAGGGGATCACAGGAATATCCAAAATGGCACCAAAATTCACATGAAATGACTAAACTGAGAGGTGCTCAGTTCTCTCTCATGTCTGGTTCATTTCCTTCTGGCCTTCCTCCTTTTGATGTTTACAATGCAGGAACACCATCAAGGGTGAACTGAGCTACCCCCACTACATTGAAATGCTACATTTTACCAAACTAAGTTGCTGTTATTGAGGCAGGTAGAAAGACATGGAAGATTATGGGGACATGAGTAGGAAAAGGAGTCTCATCTGTCTGGTTGAAATCGCTTGCCAGATGAGAAGCAAGAATCCCAGCATAACTGACATCTGCTTCAGGCCTTTCTCCTTGCCCAGCTATAAATCTGCAGTCCTCCAGTAATTTCACCAGAAATCCCATTTACAGAGAAAATACATGTACTAAGCCCTTTGTGCAATCCTCATGGCTCCTGGTTTTACCAAATCCAAGGCATGTCTGGATCACTTATCAAAAGAGAGACAAAAAAAAAAATGTTTCTTAGCAACCTTTTGAGTGTAAAATCAGCAGTTTCTGGGTAACCATCTTATTGCTGCCTGCCCTGTTCTGTTATCAAGAATATAAGGATGGGGATGGAGAGATGGCTCAGCGGTTAAGAACACTGGTTGTTCTTGCAGAAGACTTGGGTTTGAATCCCAGCACCCACATGGCAGCTAGCAACTGTCCCTAACTCCAGTTCCAGGGGATCCAACAGCCTCTTCTGTCTTCCACCGGCATTGCACGGCATGGGTGCACTTACCTACACACAGGCAATACATGCATACACATAAATTAAAAATAATAAAATATAGCACTTACCCACATGCAGGCAATATACACATACATATAAAATAAAAATAATAAAATATGAAAAAAGAATGTAAGAACTTGTATATGCCATCCACATTGTTCTGTGTATGCCATTAAAACTGACTTACAGTAAAAGGCAACGAGGAGTTTTCCAAAGCTGTACTGAAGGCTCATACGAGACAGACTGCAAAAACATGTAAAAGTAGTATGGGATGTGAGTAAATACAAATATGAAACTAGGGTTTGGATTCAAGTTACCATTCCGTCTATGTTCAATAATCAATTCCAACTTAAAAAGAAAACCCAAATATACTCAGAATCTGTCCACCATTTTTCAAGCTCTCTAAATACTTTTAAAAACCTACTGTATTTGAAATAAATGTGAATTTTAAATTAAACGATGCTGACATATTGAAGAGCGATACTGCAGAATAGAGACACTTTCACACATCGTGAATAAATTCAAGTGGCACAACTCAAAAAGTCTTGTGAGTATAGGAAACAGAATATTTAAAACAAATCTTCATGCACAATAAACAAGAAAAAACTACGCCTTGAAACAAAGAAATAAAACATCTGGTCTCCTCCAGCTACTACCTGTGGCCGAAGACTCTTTGACTGAAGACTGCAAAGTCTCCTTTATATTTTTAATTTTATTCAGAAATGACAGTGGGTCATCTTCTGGAATCTGGTTGCCTGACTGTGTTGAGTCCTGTTCTAGAGATTGTGAAGATTTTCCGGGGATCTTATCCCCTTCCCTTGATGGCTTGGTATCGTATGACTTTGCAGTTGAGAAGCGGCGTCCACTCTGCTCCTCCGTTGTCTCCTCACTCTCGGTGCTGTACTCCTCCTCCTCCTCCAGTTTAGACTCTAGCTCAGCAGTTACTTCTGATCCCTCCCCTTCTGAAGGGAGAGGAATGCTGATGATGTCAGCAGCAGCATCGCCCTCCACTGAGGAATCTGCTGCTTTCTGAGCTTCAACCGGTTCCTCTTCATCAGACATTTTCCTAAATTATGAAAATAGACACGTTTACTATACATACAAGAGTTTCTTCACCAAATATTCATTTATATGCTAGTATAGAGTGATGTTCATAGCATACAGGAATATTGTTGCCTATTTTTAAAGGTTTACTATCTTATTAACAGCTGGCATCAGGTTAAAGCATAGATGAATTCCTAATTTTAAAAAAATTGTATAAATGCCTGCCATAGTGGCACATGCCTTTACTCCCAGGACTCAAGAGGCAAAGGTAGGCTGTTCTCTGTGAGTTCAAGGCTAGCTTTGTCTATATAGCAAGTTTCAGGCCAGCCAGAACTACATACTGAGACCCTGCCTCAAAAAAACCAGAAAAAACAAATCATGGGAAATAAATAAAAATAACCTCAAAATGAGAATTTGGAGAGTAATATTCTGTGAGGAATTTGTGGGGGTAAATCTTGTCATCTTTATTCAGTGAATAGCGCCTCTTTAAAATAAAACTTGTCGAGTTACTTTTTTTCAAAGTGGAAAACTAATGTGGTATTTATGCTTCTGGCATTAGAAATGATTAGAAAACTCATGAAACTAACCAGCTCCACTGTAACTACATCCCGGATAAAATCCTCTGCAACTGTAGTATTTCACAAATAGGAACAAACAGAGGTTCAAATGACCTCTAAACCCCCAAATAAACATCCCATTAAACAATTACAATTTTTACAATAAAGTTACAATAGCCAAGAGCTTGGATGTGGGAAAGAGTAACAGCCAACAGCCTCGGAGTATGGACTAGTATGGGCCAGGGCATCCCAGAGTCTGACTACAAAGGAAAGAGCTGGGGCAGGCCAGGGGGAAACCAGGACAGAGGGGAGTCTACCAACAGAAGGCAGCAGCCACAGGACGGGTAGGGTAACCCAGAGACTGAAGTATTGTGGCTCTTCGGAGGGTAGATAAAACCTGGGACCAAAGTGAGGGGCAATAGCTTTAGCTGTGGCTTTCATTTTGAGGATAGACCTTATGGAGGAAAAGAAAAAATTGTGTGTGTGTGTGTGTGTGTGTGTGTGTGTGTGTGTGTCTGTGTGTGTCTGCGTGTCTGTGTGTATATCTGTGTGTCTGTGTCTGTGTGTGTATGTGTGTAAACATTCATACATGCATATTTTAAATAAAACTATATAATTGTTGAGTCAAGGAATACGTTATAAAGCTTTCCACTGGCAGAAGCTGCCTACCACAGGCCCCAGGTGTCCCTGAAAGTTCTTGCTGAGCATGACAGATGCAAGGCCAGGACCCCTGCTTACTCAGCCCATTCCTTGAGTTGTATTTGGAATAAGAGTCTGTGAAAGCTGATATAACCTCTTCTCTCAAACAGCAGGTTTTATTTGGTCTACCAAAAATGCATTAAAATTATCATGTGCAGGTAACCATAAAGTCTTCCTGTCTTAGTATTGAGTGTGTACCCCAGGGGTTGAAAGCTTAACGCTTGTGTAGAAGGTGGTAGACCTTTAAAAGATGGAACCTTGTGGGATGTCACCAGAATGCTCCTTCGGAAGGGATTAAGGTAGCTGTCCTAGAAGCCTGAGGTAGCTCTCAGAGAGAACAGTTGTAATGATAGAGCTTTTCTCTGCGCTCTGGCCTCTGTTCTGGCGTGGGTTCATCCCCTACTTTGTAGTCTCCTGGCATTACAGTGCCATCTGACATGAGGTGATGCAGCTAGAGGTGCCTTGCCAGACTGGCACTGTGCTGTTTAACTTTCAGTCTTCAGAATTATAAGTTAAATAAGCCTCTTTATGTTACTCATCCATGGGTATGTCATTATAGGAACAGAAAACAGACTGGTAAATTCACCTCTGTCACCTCTGCAAGACTTAGGGTCAGAGTGGGAGGGACTTGAAGCACAGACTACAGCAACAAACTGTGACAAGAAAAATTTATCTTGCAAATAAGTCAGAATACCGACCCTCCTCATTTCTCTCTCCCCGTCTTTCTTTCTCTTCCACATTTCTGCCCCCCCAATCTCTCACATTTTTTTTGAATGATCTGGATTAAACTCAGAGCCTTAAACATACTAGGTAAGCATTCCACCAGTGGAGCCTCATCTCCACCTCTGTCTCTTTCTCTGCTTCTAAAATGGGGTATAAAAATTTCAACATCAAGTTATTTTAAGAAATACACAAAATTGTGTATACAAAGTACTTAGCAAACAGTTCTTTGCATGCAATAAGCACTTCATAATGGTAGTCAACTACTGATAAACTATTTCTAAAATTTCCAAAATGCTAGTTGATAATTGCACATTAGTTAATGCCTCAGTGGTTATTGCATTTTTACTCAGTAGAAAATACTAAATAAAGCACGTGATTAACAGTTACAGCAAATTACTTCATTCTCATATTTATGCTAACATGTACATTTTAAAAATAAAGAAATCGGCACAAAGAGATTAAGTAATGTGTTCAGTAAGCAACAGATCTGAGATCCAAAACCAGCCAATCTATATCTATGCAGTCAACCTGCCCTGTGCTCTACTTCAGGGTAGGGATCCCTGGGACCAGTAGAAATAGGAAAGGGGTCCCAGTGGGTAAGGAAAGGACTGGGGACTGCTGATTTCCTTCTAGATGCGCATGCTGAGATTCAGAGAGAGATGCTTCATGGTATGATACAGGTAGCCAGCGCCAGACATTAAATGGTTATTTTATAATCAGAAATGGTCTTGTATTTCCCTGTAGTTTTGAGTGAGAAACATGACAATGATTTAAAACAGAGAAGGTTATCTTGATCATCTAGGATAAGTAGATGATTGTATCAGTTCCTAGCACTCCTCAAATATCTCTTGGCACACTCCACTTCCATCCATAAATATATATCAACTCTCAGTGCAGCAAGTTAAATGTAAGTGTTCAAGAACACATTACAGTGTAAGATACAAACTGATGTGATGCTCATGCCTAAACAGATGTCAACAGCATCGCAGCAACAATGTGAAAAGATTTTTTAATTAATGCTTTAAAATTATTGCTCATTATGTTGCTGTAGTTTTTAAGAAAGCAATATATACTTCCAAGAAAAATAAGACTAATAGAATGGAAAGGAATGAATAAACAGTAAGCATCCTCTTGTTGCTAATACTATAATTTATTTCTCATTGTCAGGCAGTATATTTCCAGAAATTGTCCATGGATGATGCTATAATCATAGACATATATCTTTAAATATATAGACTACATTTCTGCAGTTTAGTATAGTATAATAATTATAATAAATGCATAGTAATTTCATTGCAGAGCTAAGCCACATTATACTCTATTGTTGTCCTATTGTCATATTTCCTATCTCACATTTCTTACAAATAACACATAGTGCTGAAACAAATGAACAAATATCTATCTCTTCATGCACTTTTAAACACATTACAAAATGAATTCCTATAGCTAGGTGAATAAATCAAAAGGCATACAGATCTCAATTCCACCAAAATGTTTTAAGAGGCAGTACCACATTGCAGTCTTAAGAACACCCCTCTGACATTTCGTCACATCTTTGTATTGGAAGATTAAACATCTTCATTAAATATCCCTTTGTTGTGTGTTGCATTATGCATTTGATGGTATTGTGTTGTCTTTTACTATATACTAGGTTCCAGATTCTTCCAGACTGAAATTTATTAATCTTTTTGCTTATAAGTTTCCAAGGTTCATGTGCTTAGAAACAGCTCCTCATGATGAAGCATGAATTTGTACATGTGTACATACACATACAGAAATATGGCCAATCAGTAAATACTGATAGGAAGATGCCTAGTTTGTTTCTTCATTGCTTTGACAAAACACTTTGACCAATACCAACTCGGGGAGGAAAAGTTTTATTTAGCTTACATCTCCCAGATTACAGTTCATCAGGGAGCCCAAGGTAGGAACTCAGGGCAGGAACCTGGAGGCAGGAGCTGGAGCACAGGCCATGGAGGAACACTGCTTACTGGCTTGCTTCCCTGGCCCCTGCTCAGTCTACTTTCTTATGCAACACAGGCCCACCTGCCCAGGGGTGGACCACCCACAGTAGGCTGGGCCCGCCCACATCACTCATCAAGAAGATGCCCGTCAGACGTGGCCACAGGCCAGTTCAATAGAGGAAATTCCCCAATTGTGGCTCCCTCAACACAGGTGTGTCAAGTTGACACTAAAACTATCCAGCATAGAAGCCATTCCAGGATACACAGTATTAGCACAGAACGGTATGTGTGAAGTCAGGCACAATACACCATCCACACTCAGAACACCTCTGGAAGATGAGCAGGTGGTAGGAAGGGAAATGAGTATTTAAGAAAGGGTTTGCTGCACGTTTTTCATTGTTTGACTTGTAGACTGTTTGGGAAGAGAAAGCTGCTTCTGACACAGGGTCTCACTATGCAATCCAGGCTGGCCTTCAACTTGCCATCCTCCTGCCTCATCCCTCAAGGGCTGAGATAATAGGCATGTACTCTCAAGACTGACAACTTTCCCTCATTTTTATATATTATCTTTTCAAATAGATTTTAATCATTGTTTAAAAATAAAAAGTAGGACAAGCATGGTGGCACACACCTTTAAACCCAGCACTCGGGAGGCAGAGGCAGATGGATCTCTGTGAGATCAAGGCCAGCCTGGTCTACATAGTGAGTTCCAGGGCAGCTGAGGCTACAGGGACACTCTGTCTCAAAAAAACAAAAAACTAACTAAATAAATAATAAATAAATAAATACCAGTAGCTCTTACTAGCATATGTAAAACCTCTGCCTCTTTGATCTCTAATCCATGATTTCATTTCTTCCCATTTATTCCTGTTTTTTCTGGAATTGTAGTGTAAGAAATAAGGGAGTGATCCAGTTTTGCCTTCTATGAAATAAGCCTGCTGAAGGTTTGTTAGAAGACAAGATGATGAGAGGAAGAAAACAGCATGTCTGGTGAAGAAAGTCTGGAAGCCAGGATTCCCTGCAGACTGGAAATTCTCCACAGAAGGCCGTATCTGAAAAGCAGGCTTTCTACAGTGTTACGGTGGTAAGTAAGCACTCTTAATATGGGGTGATGTACACCTCCCAGCTTGACCCTTCTGATTCCCAATCGGAGAGGAGGATCTAGAGAATGTATCAAAAGAGGCGGGATGCTTTCAAGGCTTTTTAAACAAAGGCGCATTCCCGGTGACCAGGCAGCCCAGGAGCCCAATCAGAGCTCCGAGCAGGGTCCAGCACAGCGGAGTCACCCACACTAGGCTGGTCCTAGGCACCCAGAAGGTAGCCAGACTCGTCCTCCTACCTGTTCACGAAACGCAGCTAGTCTAGACCAAGAGGTTTCTCGGATCTTCAGAAGCAGCTCCCTACTACTTCTATGCGCTGTTGCTAGCTGTATCCTAGCAACGGTCCTGGCACAGCTTCCTCAGCCAAGGCACCACTCATGCGTGTTGCAAAGGAACCAGTGCGCAGAGGCAGAAAGCCTAGAAGCCAGAAGAGAAAACAATTACCTGGCCCCTCCCCGCCCTCTCCCTGGAACTGAGACTTGAAAGTGATTCCTTTCACTCTTTTAAAAGATAGTCTGTAATCAACTGAAACGCACAGATTTTCCTTAAAGCAGATACAAACATTGAGAGGCAAGAAAAGATAGAAAAGAGCACAGGTTTACAACCATCAATGTTGACTTGCTTTTGCAATATTTCGACCTTAGCTTTTAGAATCCTAGCAGCCAAAGAAAAAAGGGAGAGTATAGCTATTAAACACTTCACTTAATGAGTCCGAAGCAGCAGCAAAGCTTTGTTTTTTCTATTAACTTCTTTGAGGAAGTGTTAAAGTAACAATAGTTTGTTCCTAACCAAAAAGTACTGCTCAGATGTAAGACTTCAAGTCTTGGTCTCCAACACTGTAGTGCCCACCTGTAGCTAAGGGAGACAACCAGCTATTCTAAAATGATGGATACATTTGTTTTCTCCCCCCTATCTAGAAGCCTTTGAGAGGGAACTGACACTGATTCTAATCACTCCAACAGCTATCAAAGTGCCTGGAAGCAAATCCTGAATCCATCCCTCTAGGGTGTAGCCTTAGAAAACAAAAGAAAAATGAGGAGGAACCAAATAGAGATGCTTTTGGAAGCCCTTGTCAAGAAATTCTAATGCAATCTCTTATGAACATTTGAAAATTTCCCTGTTCTGACTTTTTTCTAGCTCCCTGTCTAGAACTTGTAATGCTAATTACTCTTACCTTTACGTCTCCTTCACATCTCCTATTCACAATTCAAGGACTTTTCTTTTCCCCCTAGAGATAAGAGTTATGCAATTTGGGAGTCTTTTAGATAGACCCACTGAAGGGGTTCTCCAATTGCCTCACCCTGAGACCCTGTTCAGCATGGAAGAAGCCAGAGTGGTCAGCGTCCTGGTTCCCTATTAGGAATTTGGGTAACCTCTTCAGAGGATGGTGTGATAAGAATAGGAGGTAGGAATTGGCTAGGCAGTTACGGTAAAAAGACCCCAAAGAAAAGTAGCCAGTTTTTTGGCTAAAACTCACAATGTCCTTGGGCCTCTTAGCAACATATTCCATTCCAAACGCCAAAAATGTTGAAAATATTTGGGAGCTCTTGTCTAATCCTTAAAAGATTTTAGGGCTACCTCTTCAGAGAGGGGACTGTTAGAGTAGCAAAAAAGCCCCATAAAAAAATAAATCAAAGAAGAAGAAAGAGTACATGAAGTTATCAGAAAAAGTGATGGGGAGACAAGGGAGGAATTAGAGGGGAGGGAGTGGGCATGGATTTGATCAAAACACCTTATATGCATATATGAAATTCTCAATAAATTATTTCTTTCAAGTAACAATAGTTTGGAGGAGAGATCAAGTGTGTTTCTGTCAGATTTCATGTGGCTATCTCATAACAGCTGCTGACATTGAGCATTAGTTGACACTAAGCACCATACCTGTATTTCTAATTCAGTCATTACAATGAGTCTATTGAAGGACTGCTAGTAGTGCCTTGGTAGTGTCTAGGATACTAAAACACACAAAGATTTAATGAGAAAGCCAGAATTAAATCAAGCAGTCTGACTCTTGCACCCAGTATTTTTTGTTTTGGTTTGGTTTTTTTGGGGGGGTCTTTTTTTGAGACAGGGTCTCCCTCTGGCTCCAGCTGGCCTTGAACTCAGAGAGATCCACCTGCCTCTGCCTCCGGATTGCTGGTATTAAAGGCATGTGCCACCATGCCTGACACACCCAGCTTTTAAGCCCCTATTCTATGCTAGCATCCTTTGGTATTTGGAAGAGATTAATAAAACTGAAAACCTCATTACACACAGTGCAGGTCCAGCCCTCAATCCCAGCAGTGACTCTTCATTCCTTTGCTGCCATCCACTCCCAAAGCACCAATAACTGCCTCATGGCCAATGCCATTTTTCCTTACTCATTTTTAAAAGTACATATTTATGTCTTTTTTTTAGTTTTTTAAAATTTTTTAAATTTTATGTGTATGCATGTATTGCCTGCATGTAGGTAAGTGCACCCGTGTCGTGCAATGCCCACGGAGGTCAGAAGAAGCTGTCGGATCCCCTGAGACTGGAGTTACGGACAGTTGTTAGCTGCCATGTGTGTACTGGGATTAGAACCTGGGTCCTCTGCAAGAACAACCAGTGTTCTTAACCACTGAGCCATCTCTCCAGCCCCATATTTATGTCTTGGGTTTGCTTTACTAATCTTTAAAGGAGAAGCGAATGCACTTTTCAATTTTACAACAGTCCTACTTGGTATGTAGGTTTCTTGGGTGGTTTCTGCAGCTTAGAAGTTATACAACACATCAAAATCACACACATCCTCACAAATATGTAGGTGCTTGGCTACATAAAAACAATAAGAAGACGCTATCAATTATAACAGTAAAATAGTTCCACAATATTGCCTTTTGTTTTTCTTGTCATTCTAATTCTGTGCACTTTCTTAGGTTTTCTTGTTCAAAATGGCTTATCTACCTTTGGTCCATCTCAGCATGTACAGTAAATGTGTCTTTGCTTACATTTTTACAAAGATGCCACCTAGTGGCTTTATAAAATCAATCATTTCAAAGTATTTCCTACTATTAATCCAGGTTGAAAAGTATCTTGACGAAAATGACTAAGTAGGAACAATATTAGAATAATTATTTACAATGCTAAGGATCGGGAAATTATGCTTTGGAAATTCTGTGAATTAAATTTGGATCATCTGTGAACCTGTGAATAAACAGGAAAATATAGATCCATACTCACTTTTCTGAAACTTTTGTGGTAGGTCAGATGTGTTTGATATTCAAAATTTGATTATTTTTTTTTTTATGTGAATGAGTGTTTTGCCTGCATGTAACTGAACCTTTGTCCTGCCCAAAGAGACCAGAAGAGAGCATCAGATCCCCTGGAACTGGAGTTAGGGACAGTTATTAGTTACCATATGAGTGCTGGGGACCCAAGTCCTCTGCAAGAACAGTCAGTGCTCTTAACTACTGAGCCATCTCTCCAGCCCCAATTTCTCTGATTGCTTTTAAAGGAAATGTGGCCATTTACTTTATATTAAGTGATACATCCCATGAGTATGAGAAGCAGACCAGAATTTAAAACATTAATATTTCTATGACAAAAATGTTTATTCTTATTAAAGTGGGGTAAAGACCACAGTCTTATGTCAATTTAGATCGGGTTTATTTACAAATGAGCTATGGGAAAGCTTTCTATTTTTGAAACTTGATGAAGAACTGCAAATCTGTTTACTCTGCACACACACACAAAAAAAATCCACTCTCAGAGAAAAACAGTAAAGCGTGATATTCTGTAATAAAACAGTAAATGTTTATCTTTAGGAAAGCTACATAGTCCACCTAAAAAGAAAATAAAAACATTGAGGGTCATGAAATCCCAAAAAAGTATCTTGCAATTTACAGGTAAAACCAGTTAAAAAAAAAAAAATCGCATTACTGTTACCCTAAAAATACTGCTTTGAAAATCACTGGCAATGCATGGCAAATACAAATGTGAGTTGTAGGGTACATACAAAAACTACTTTAACCTTGGTTTTATTTAGAAGTTATTTGCTATGCTCCCTTTCTTCACAAATACATTCACAGAAGAATGTGCTGATGCTACCTACTGCTAGCCTGTACCTCTTGTGGAACTCAGGAGCACTTTTTCAGCCCTCCTTTGGCATGTACTGTGAATAAAAAAATAAAAAAAATAAAAAATAAATTCACTAAGAACCTGAACAGTAGCTCAATCTATAAAACACTTGCTTTACAAGAAGGGCCTGTTTGATCCCTAGAACCCATATTTTTAAAAGATAGGGCTGGTGGCCCACGCTTATAACACCAACACAGGAGAGCCTTTCTAGACCAATGAGAGATCCCATCTGGGGCAAAAAACAAGGTGGACCACAAAGGTGGATGGTACACACACACGTACACACACACTCTGGGATTTACAAACAGATTGTGCTATCACTTCTTTTGCTACTACTTTTCTTCATTAACTAGCTTTTTTACCTCTAAAGAGATTCTGAAATGAATCTTTCTAGTCCCCATCAGTTCAACCCCTATATTGAATCTACAATTTAAGATCTCCTTGAACATTAAGTTTTTATGGAAAAAACTTGCATTTACTGAACATAGACAAAAACGTCTGATGTGTTTAGTAATCTGGTATGTTACCCCTAAGCACCAATACACACTTGCATAGGCACGTAACTTCTGTTTCTGTAACCAAGGAGGGTGGTAGTAAAAAGCTTATGGGATTACCCTACATAGATGATTTTCTTCCCTCTGGAGAGACACTCATACCTAGCCTCAGTCTTCTGTTCCTTAAGGTCAAAGTCAGGTCCTTCTAGCCTGCAAATCTGAAGGTAGAGAGAATGGCACGCTGAAGGGGCACAATGAAACCTGCCTCCTGGTGGCATCACGCCCTATTCAGTTAGACTTGTGTGGCTTTGGCAAGAAGAATGGTAACCCTGATAGCACGGCATTACTCTAGTAGGGAGCTGTATGCTGTCTGTCCAGGACAGTCATAGTGTATGCCTGTCCTTATGAAATCATCATGCTTTCATTCACTATCATTGCATTTTCATCACTATCATTGAGTACTTTTATGGTTATAGTAGATAAAAGCCATTTCATTCCAAAGGGAAGACTGCCCAGTAACTGAAATATTCTGCATAAAGTCCAGATGTGCAGAACAAGAGGGAGCTACCAATTTGGGGGTCATTTTCTTGTTTCATAGCTATTAGCTTTTTAAAAAAATATTTAATTTATGTATTGCCTGCATGTATGTATGTGCAGCAGTGTCATGCCATGCAATGCCCATAGAGGTCAGAAAAGGGGTCAGATCCTGTGGAACTGGAGTTAAGGATGGTTGTGTGCTGGAAATCAAATCTGGGTTCTCCGCAGGAGCAGCCAGTGCTCTCAACTGCTGAGTCATCTCTCCAGTCCCTAGCTTCTCCTTTGAAGCACCAAGGTATGTGAGAACTTGAATCCCTACCAGAAGCCTGTAAGAAAAAAAAAAAAAGTAAAACATTCTGAAAATTATTCATTAGTCTAGAAGCCCCTCAGCAACAATGAAAACCGAGGAATAGCAGAATCTGCAAAGTGCACGGGATTCTTAACCTGGATTTTTATGAAACACATAGGTCAATACCTGAAGAACGAAAAGAGCTGGCCCAGTGGTAATAACACTGACTGCTCCTGCAGAGGACCTGGGTTCAATTTCCATCATCCACATGGTGGCTAACCACCATTCATAATTCCAGTTCCAGGGGATCCAATGCCCTCTTCTGACCTCTGTGGGCATTGCATGACACAGGTGCACTTACACACATGCAGGCAATACACATAAAATAAAAATAAAAATTTTTAAAAATCTTTGTACATGACTTCCAGATACTACTTAAGTTCAGGTTCTTTGTCAGACATTCAAAGAAACACGATGTAGATTTGCTTGGAACAGCCCATGTGGTGCAGGCAGGAGTGACAGCATCCCAAGCACATTAACAGAGTAACACCACCTAGTTAGGAGCATGGATTCTAGAGCTGGATTGTTTAGCTCCACATTCCTTGATATGAAAGCCAAAGAAAGCATTATTAAATCATCTCTGCCTCATTTCCTCTAGCACTTCACATTTTGCAGGGCCACATTACTCAGGCTTGATTCTGGCTTCATTATCAGACCAACAGAGATAACCTACAGCATCCCACTCTTAAGGGTTGTATGATTTAGTTAAGTACCTAGAACAGTACCTGGCATTCATGTTCAAGTCTCAAAGAATATTACTAATATGTTTACATATTAAATATTATCCTATAACCAGAAATTCCTATGCAAACACCAATAGTCCCCTTTAGCAAAGCTATAATGGCACTGTCAGCAAAACATCAAAGAGAAGTTTTCTCATCTTCAAAGACTGCTTTGCCATGACACAACAAAATATCAGAGAAGAAAGAGGGGGAGAAGGAAAGAGAAAATATACTATCTAGGGAAGAAAAAATACCAAATTCAACTTATGTCCTTAGAAACAAAATGGGTGCCTAGGAAGAAGGAGTGAGGGGAAATGAAAAGCAATTTTATTTTTGTTTAGCCTTAAGCGTTCGTCCTTTGCTATCCTGCTGCACGTTAAGAGACAATGCCACTAGTGACTGCACCGAGTTAGAGCCATATGACTAGGATGTGTAGAATTTAGGCCTACCTGTATGTCAAATAACTTCAGGAACTTTCAATATTTATACTTAACAAATTCTATCTGTAACTCAGACTAGTTAGACTGACCAATAAAATTAAAAGCTAAGGGCCAGAATGTTAGCTTTCTTAAATGAGACAAACTGAAAAGCCTTTATGTCTGTATCAATATGAAATCTTTAAGTACTAAATCAATTTCTCCTACTGTAAAATGGATTTTCATTAAATATTTCAAATAAAACATGATAATTTTTTTTGAATATAAACAAAATAGATTCAAATATACCCCAATATGACACTTGTAATAGATTTCATAAATATACAATTATATATTTAAAATTTATGTATACATAAGACCACAGCCAAGGAGGTTTCACTACAAATTTTTTTGATTCTTTGAGACTTTCCTACAATGTTTTACATGTATTTTGCAATATTCAGATTCCTTTCTCTACCTCCACCCCCACCTTACTAACCACCTCCCCCAATTTCATGTCCTCCATTATTTTCTAAGGCCTATCAAACCTAATTTATGCTACAAAGTAAAATTTCATCACAAACTATTTGTTGCAACTTTTTTCTCAGCTAAATGTTATGACTTCACTTCAGTGATCAGTAACTCTGAGACAATAATAATGATAAAGTACCTTTTCTTTTTCCCAAAGTCCTATGAAGACATGCAGTAGCAAGCTAAAACACTGCTAAGGATACTTCACCTTTCCGTTAT
The DNA here is from genome assembly GCF_000622305.1 of Nannospalax galili. Taxonomy (NCBI): domain Eukaryota; kingdom Metazoa; phylum Chordata; class Mammalia; order Rodentia; family Spalacidae; genus Nannospalax; species Nannospalax galili. The sequence goes on from NW_008360312.1 coordinate 397,326, forward strand.
GGCCTCTCCCCTGAGGAGCTGCAGGAAACTGTTTAATTTTCAGTCTTCTCACATCTTTGGAATAATCTGAGTGAATACTGTACAAAAGAAAACCACCTCACAAGATCCTATTACCATAACCAACTGTGTCTCCTAAATATGTCAGGTATTAGCTTTCTTAATTTTAAGATGTGAATGACATAATAGAACATTTAATTATATCAGTTTCCCATCAACCCATCAAAGAGAGTTAGGGCTCATATTGGCCATTTCCACTGGTTGGCAGGAGGCTCCTCCACTAACGGCTCCCATGGTTTCCACACCAACATTTTTCTTGCCAGACTTAGTTCACGTTCAGCCTATTAAAAAAAAAAAATTCAAGATCATGCAACTGATTATTCCACAGGTATTTATCAGTTAGTAACTGAAAGCTAACTATTACAGCTACTGTTTTCATATCATGATTCCAAATTCACAACTTCTTCTGGAGGCAGAGGCAGGCAGATCTCTAGGAGATCGAGGCCAGCCTGGTCTACATAGTGAGTTCTAGGCAGCTGGACCTCCCCCACAAAAAGTTCAGTATTATCTAATTCAATTTTCGCTGCCACATAATCACAACTAAGAGAGGGTACCTTTTGATTTCTTCTATGACTGAAATCTGCTGGAATTAGTGTTCAAAATTCTGGTTTATGAATTTTTATTCATTGTGTTTCACAGTCTTTGACATACAACATCAGGTCCCTTCATCTGTATCAGTGGCTTTCAGACTTGTCACAGCCCATAGTAACAAAACCAGGGGTTCTCTCTCAGGCACAGGCTACATGTTAAGACACCACTAGATGCCCAAAACATACAAATAATGTTCAACTTTTTCATTACCTGAAGAATCACCTCTTCTACTTGGCCCCCCTGAAGCATGTCTTCTAATTTCTTAACATCTGGTTCCTATAATTTCAAGCAGAAAAGAAAAAAAAAAAAATTAAACATGGGAGTAAAATATCAGAATATTTTAATATACTATGTAAATTATACTATACCAATGTTTTAAAAAACACATAAAATTTATTTTAGCAGTTTTTTATTCATCATAGTGTTAATTTTTTTTACCAAATTTTTACTTTATTTGATGGAAATCTATTTCATTTATTTGCTGTTTCACTGCTTTTCTGTCTTAATATTAAAAATCAGTAAATAATGACACACTAAGACATGATGTTGGATTTGGTCTAAAATAGAGTTTTAAGTATTTTGTTTTTCTTAATATGCTCTATTATTTCCTGTCAGAGAACTAACAATAAAAATGAATGATATCTTATGCCTAAACTCCTCTGCTGGGTATATACCAAACAATGCACAATAAACAATGATATGTTAAGGATTTTCACAGCAGCATACAAATTACAGCCACAACCAAGAAGCAACCCAAATGACCATCTGCAATAGAATAGACAGATAAATGATGGTGCTTATAGTGGAACACTACATGGAATGATAATAGACAAGCTGCAACTATACACGACAACCCAGGGGACCCCTCAAACCTATCATTAAGAAGGAAAAAAAAATCAGACACTAAAGAGTATATAAAATTTATTCTACTTCTATAGTTTAAAAATGGGAGTCTGAAAAGATAGCTGAGCACTAGCTGCTCTTGCAGAGGACCCAGATTCGATTCCCATCACCCATATGGCAGCTAACAACTGTCCCTAACTCCAGTACAAGGGCAGTCTGATGCCCTCTTCTGACCTCAAGGGCTTAAATGTCACAGGTGCACTTATATACCTGTAGGCATTACGCTCATACACATAAAATAAAATAAAAAATTTTTAAATATTTAAAAATGGGCAAAATGAATTTGTCATGTTAAAAGATCAGCAAAGTGGTTACCATTAAGAGCTCAGTTACTCAAAGATATTTTCTGGTGATCTCAAAATGTCATTTTTTTGGTCTGGTATTTGTTATTTGTGGTCACTGTGAATGAAAATTCATCAAGCTTTATCTACACTTATGATTTCTGTACATGTTTTAAAGATTTATTATTGATTTGGGGGTCTAGAGAGACAGTTCAGCAGTTCTTACAGATGACCCAGGTTCAGTTCCCAGCACCCACACGGCAGCTAACAACCATGGGTAACTCTAGATCCAGGAGATCCTGATAGCTTCTTCTGGCCTCCATAGGCATTGCACTTATATACACATAGGCAAAATACTCATACACGACATATGTAAATAACAAAAAAATTCATTATTTTTATTTTTTATATGTGTGTTTGCCTGTATATATGTATGTGCACCACATGCATGCCTGGTGCCTACAGAGGCCAGACAGAGATGCTAGATTCCTTAGAACAGGAGTTACAGACAGCAGTGAGTCACCATGTGGGTGCTGGAAACTGAACCTGGGTTCTCTACAATAGCAACAAGTATTCTTAATCACTGAACCATTGCACCAGCCCCCTTCTGCACATTTTTAATGTACATTATTTTTTAGGTTTTTTTTTTAAGAACTGCTAATAAATATATTATGTGGAATATTTAATGACATTCACTTCTTTCCTAATAGCTGAACTTTTTGAGAGTCAAGAGCTATTCTTTATACATACATATGTATATACGTAAATAAGACAGTCGTTAGGACAGTTTTGCTTTTTTACATTTTCCACATAAATAAAGTGAAAGGAGTTACAGTAGCAACATTCTACTTTTAGTGGTCCTGGAGATCAGATACAGGCCTTCACACATGCTATTGCCACATCCTGCTGGGCTATTCCCCTAGGAACATCTGGATTTTGGAGAGGATATAGTCAAATCACAGGAAGGCCAGAAGAGGGAGTCTGGTATTGCCAAAGTATGAGGTATAACAGGAATAGAATGAATTTAAGACAACCAGAAGCTAGAGCTGGGAGGACCTTTATATACCATGCTAAAATTATTCTGCAACACTTGTTTCCTTCACGGCTCTACATCCAAATCCATCAGCTAAAGCTGAGTTTCGTATATCCAGCTCAGGAAAAATACTTAAACTCTGCCTTTCAGAAACACTGACCAGGAAACCACAGGATGATTTAACAGGAAAGTTACAGAAGATTTATATACTAAAAAACCATTCTGCTACTGGCAATGTGAGACATAGAATTAGGCACAATGAGACTACGAATTAATAGTTTGTAGGCAATTAAAATAGCAGAGAAAGGTTTCAGGTATTCATAAAGAAGTAACAGCAGTGAATTCTTTGAAAGTGTCTGTGTGAGGTTATAAAGAAATAACAGGCAAATGAAAACAGGGAGACAGTTTTTTTTCCCTTGTAAGATGGAAACCAACTAAACATATCCCGAGATTATGAAAGACAGTGCTAAAATGGAGGATTACAAGAGAACACAGGATAAATGAATACAAACCAGCAAGACCAAGGAGAGGGAAAGTAGAGACAAGCAGTGGAACAGATTTGCCTTAGGAAAGGGGGAAAATTCTTATTTAGTGATGGAAAAAAATACATTAAGTTCATATAACTCAAGTCAATCAAGCTAATTTAACTTCCCCTTTAGTGATTTTTAGCCTGTAAATTACTGCCAGACTTGCTTAGCAAAGAATAAAATTTAAAACTTATATCACACTGTTCTACATACAAGTAAGGAAGCATTCTCATTGATGTATAGTTTTACCTAGTAATAAGCATAATTTGTAATCACTTGTGCCTGTATAAAATACAGTTTATGGACACTGTGTCTGAATTATACAACATCCATGAAATAATTGCTAATGAAGATGTTTCAATAGTAAAATAGAGTGTGCTATGGCAAAAAGGAAAAAAGAAAACACCAGCAGTAGTCTGTTTTCCTGTCTAGTACCCTTGATTTAAAACTGTAAAATGCTTACTTTAGTTTACTTGGCTGCCATGACAAAATTCTATAGACTGAGTGAATTAAAAATCAGAAACTTAAGCTGGGTCAAATCTACTTACTATGGAGACAAAGGCAGGAGGTCTCCAAGATGAAGTTCAAGTCCATCCTGGGCAACTTAGTGAAACTCTACATCGAAACAGAGAGTAAGCCTGGTATGGTGGGGCCCATCTTTAATTCCAGCACTCAGGAGGCAGGCAAGAAAGACTTCTGTGGGACTGAGGCCAACCTGATCTATATAGTTCCAGACCAGGTGGTGCTACACGGAGACTCTGTCTCGATACATCAAAACCAAAAAGAAAGTGAAAGAAGTGCTTAGGATACGGCACAGTGGTAGAATGCTTGCCTCATACCACAGAAACAACAAACAGAAGAGCTTGGAGTTCTGGAGATTAGAAGGCTAAGACCAATGTGACAGCAGTTGGTATCCAGTGAGGACTTTCCCTTGAGACATAGCCACCACCTCACTGTCCTTTACTTGGCATGTGCTCATGGAGAAGGAGCAAGCACTAGCTGTCTGGTGTCTTTTTATATGAATGCTGATCCCAGGCCTAGAGAGATGGCTCAGCAGTTAAGAACATTGACTGTTCTTGCAGAAGACCCGGGTTTGAATCTTAGCATCCACATGGCAGCTAACAACTGTCCATACCTCCAGTTCTAGGGGATCCAACAGCCTCCTCTGACCTCTGTGGGCATTGCACAACATGGGTGCACTTACCTATATGCAAGCAATACATGCATTCTATAAAATAAAAATAATAAAATATTTTTAAAAAAGAATGTTGATCCCATTGGATCAAGGTCACAATCTGTGACTTCACTCAACTTTAATTATTTCCACTGAGGATCCGTTTTTTAAATAAAAGCCATATTGTAGAATACATTATGCTTCAGCATTAACACTGGTCAATGTAACTTTCAGTAGTTAAGAAAAACAAATGTGGCCCTCTTCTTTATGCAACAAAGTGAGACCGTGCCTTCCTCTGTGTGTGTGTGTGTGTGTGTGTGTGTGTGTGTGTGTGTGTGTGCGTGCGGTATTAAGGACTGAATATAAACCAGGTGTGGTGGCAAACGCCTTTAATTCCTGCACTTATAAAGCAGAGACAGGTAGATCTCTAGTGAGTTCAAGGCCAGCCAGTATTACATACTGAGACCCTGTCTCCAAAAAAGAATGGACTGAATCTAGGGTTCATGCATGCTAAGCAAGTTCTACTACTGAGCCACTCCAACCTCTTTTCTTACTTTTTATTTTGAAGGGTCACACAGAGTTGCCCAGGCTGACCTGGAGTTCATTCTGTAGTCCAAGAAAGCCTTGTATTTGTGATCCTCCTGCATCAGAACCTCCCAAGCAGCTGGGAATTATAAGCCTAACACCAGACATAACATCAATGTACTTTTTAAAATAATTCTTTTTGACAGCTTTATTTAACAATAACATATAATTATTTTGTTGTTTCTCTTTTATTCTTCTCCACTTTGATTAGAGAAAAGAGATCAAGACTGATGCATCTAAAGATGAGATGTAAAGACAAAGAAGTAGCCTGGGAAGGGGTAGAAAGCACAACTACGAGGACACCTCAAGGTGGGCTTCTTCTTCTCCTTGCCCTGCAGCAGCACTTTTCATACAGAAAGCAGTCCAACATTGCATGTTTGTCAATGATAGGGAGAAAGGATGGAAGAACATTACCAAAGGAAGGAAAATACTAGAAAGGGCATGCAGAATACGCAAAGCATAAACAACAGAAGGTTTTTTTAAAGGTTATACTGGTATATAAATTTGACAAAATCGAAATTCATTTAGCTACTTACTGCTTTAACCAGTGTCAGCTTCTCATTTGCAATCTGTTCTGTGTATTTCCTGTATGCTGCATTTTTAGGGAATTGCTGAAGAACATCAAGAATCTTTGTGTACAATATTCTTAGCCTCTGAAAAGACAAACCACACATATTTCACTAAGCTAAAATATCACCAAAGATTAGAACAGGACTATCTCATAGGAAAACTAAAAGAGGATTCACATTTTTTAAACTATATTTTCCTGAAATTTGTTCATAAAATTGAATACAAATGTGGAAACTCTTCCTGGATATGATACATACTCCAGTAAGTAGTGTGTCTATTTATCAAAGGTACAGTTAACAAGCAGAATTGAACTAGCTTATAGCTAATGACCTTCCTTGGAATCAAATCATTTATTAAATCACGATTCCTCAAACTGAGACCCTAGGTACTACAAATTCTATTTTTCTTTTCATACTTCTTCTCTAGATTTTTTTTTTAATCCAAGCATTAGATCATCAGTATGACAAAAATTAACTGAATAGTTATAATAGTGCTTTTGCTTGACTATAATTGTTTGTATGACATAGATAAATTTCACTAAGGCTCAATAAAAACAAGCAGGGGAGGCAGGTGCAGGGTGGGAGGCCTGCCCGTAACCCCAGCACTTAGGAAGCTATGGCAGGACGACCTCCGGCCTTGAGCGCCAAACCACCCAAGGCTGCATGGCAAGATCCTGTCTCAAAAACCCAAACAAGGACTAGAGAGATGGCGCTCAGCGGTTATGAGTACTGGCTGCTCTTGTAGCGGACCCAAGTTCAATTCCCAGTGCCCACATGGAGGCCAACAACCGTCCTTAACTTCAGTTCCTGGGGGATCTGACACCCTCTTCTGACCTCCACAGGTATTGCACCATGTAGTGCATTTACATACATGCAAACACTCATACATATAAAATGAAAATATTTTAAAAAACCAAAAAGCAAAAGGAAGCAAGAGAACTGAGTCACTGCACAACACATATTGAAGCATATTAAACTCAGGGTAAGTTAATGACATGGTCAAAATTGCTTTGGCAGATCCTAACTTACAATCACTCATATGTCATAAATATGAGCTACATTCGCACTACTGAAATTCATTTTTATTATAAAAACCCCAGAGAGACTGACACCTAGTCTTATTTTTACTCAGGTATACACATACATATACAAACCAACGTGCATGATCTCTAAGAACTGTTTATCTCCTAAAAGCTAAATATATAGCCATTATTTTTATCTATTTAATGTTCATAATGAAGAATATTTTATTCTATACATCCATATCAAGTACTTCTCATCAGAAGTGCTTTAGACCAGAAGTGTTCCAAATTTTAGGTTTTTTTGGATTTTGAAATATTGTATATACATAATGAGGCATCTTAAGAATAGATCCACAAGTCAAAATACAAAATTCATCTGTTTCACACATACCTCATACTCATATCAAGAAGCCTATGCTTTGATTATGGCCCATCGCAGGAAGTCAGATGTGGAATTTTCAGCTTGTGGCATCATGTGAGCATAAAAAGGCACTTCAGATTTTGATAAATTTCAGATTTTTAAATTAAGAATATTCAAGCTCTACTAATATAAATCTTGCCAGATAACACATGAGAATTTTCATGGGTTTTTAAAGCTTATTTCCTCCCAATTTTAGCAACAGAACAGTTGTAGCCAAGAGATTTGGGTTGAAATTATTTATTACCTATTCTGCAACCATTCTTGTGGAAATACACTTTGCAGAGCCTCTATGGGCCATATGTACAGTTTACTTCACACTGCGTTTACATTATGGCCCATAACAAACACCAACTCATCACAATTATCATTAGTGTTCGCTGAAGTTAGAACACATAGGCAAGTGTAATTACAGATAATCCTAATTCCCTAAAACATCCTCTAATCATACTTTGCTACATTCTATTCTAGACATTTGTATGGGTCCTAGTTTCATTCTATTGCTGTGATATAATTTCCAGGTCATATCACAGAGGAAAGTCAGAGCAGGAACAGTTGATTGGGCCCTCCTGTATCAATAAATAATCAAGACAATTTCCCACAGATTACCCAAAAGTCAATCTGATCTAGAAAATTCCTCAACCATGGCTTTCCTCTCAGATGACTGTAGGCTGTGTCGAGGTGACAAAAGTCACTAGGACAACTGTGTATGTAGTATGCATGCAGACGAAAGTAGACTCCAATTTACTAAAGCAGCAAATGGTGGAGTAAGAAAATGCAAAGGATCAAATATCATTTCAAATTTTTTGAACCAAGGTAAAAAGAAAAAAAAAGAAGCTGTCATTCAACTCACTGACATGAACAAACCTAAGAGAACAGACTCTAGGGAGAAATGGGGAATCTTGGATATGCTAAGTGTGGGTTACCTGTCTGACATACAAGTCAGCAAAAAAACACATACAGCTACAAAAGGAGAGGTCAGTTCTTGATATGGTAATGTAAGAATTAACAAGTGGTATTTGCAATCATTAGACTACCTCCACACAAGAGAGCAAACATAATTTTTTCCAAACCTAAATTTTTTTAAAGTCTAGAAACTAAGTCTTAGTATACCTCAGAATATAAAACTGGAGAATGAAGAACTCTGAAAAAGGCGAAGGATTAGGAGGAAAAACAAACAGCACCAAAACTGAGACGCCCTGACAGTAAACAAAGTACTTAATGCAGAGTATTCAAAATGTCAAAACTGCTGCTATTCTTGGGCCTCGTAGATGGTTAAATGAATAAAGGTACCTGCTGCCAACCCTGGGGGCCTGAGATCAATCCCTAGGACCTATGTGATAGGAGAGAATTCGCTCCAGAAGTTGTCTTCTGATCTACAGGCACAAATAAATGTAACAAAAATGTATTTAACACTACTTTTGGTACAATTAAAAAAATGTGAACTGGCTAGATTTTGGGACTTTCGGTGTCCTTGAAAAAAAAAAAAAACCAGTTCTGGCCAGGCCTGACTGGAGATCCTTGGTATACAGGGAGGGTAAGAAACAGTGTGGTTACTGAAGGGAAAGAACAGGGAAAAAAGGAAGGCCGTTGCTAGGCTCATGCCTTAGGTAAGCCAGTCTGGAATCCAAGGCAGAAATGTTGCGGTGAGGAAAAGGATGGTAAAAGAAATACAGATCTGGATGGTGTTGTGCAACTGAAGCCACGGCAACGCCAAGAGAAAAAGGCCATGAAGAAAATTGGTTAATAAAGAGGTCACGGCAGAGACGACAAAAAGGTGATGGTGAAGGGAAGCAGGTGCCGCCCGTGACAAGAGGGGGCGGGGCGGGAGGTGGTAGTGCTCCGAGGCTTGTCACGTCGCTGTCCCGGGAAGCTTTCAGGGACCAAGGTCGCAGGCTCGGGTCTTCTCGGGAGCCCAGGAGCGAAGGCTTGGAAGTGCCTACCTCGTGTGGAGTGTCGCACACCGCCAATCCCACCAGGCCCGTGGTCTGTTCAGAAACAAAACACGACAGTGCTGCTGACCGTGCTTCCCACGCCGACCGCGCGCAGCCCGCCACTCCCCGCGCTGCCACGGCCCAGGCCCGCCGCAGCCTCCCACCAGCCCGACAGCACCGCCTCCACCCCGAGGGCTTCGCGCCTCCGCCCACGGGCGAGGGAGAAGCGACTGCCGAGTCCCCGTCCACGGCCCCACGGTGACCTCCACCCGCTCACCTTCTTCAGCACGCCCGCCATGACAGCGCCGAGGAGTCCGGGCCGCGCGGCCCTCTGGGAGCCTCAAGCAGGCCTGCTCAATCGAACATCGACGCCGCCGCAGTGTCACCTAGAAACGACTTGGCTCCACCCCCTGAGGGGCGAAGGCTCAGTCCCTCCCACCCGGAAGAGAAAACTGGCGCGTGCGTAGTCAAGGGTTCAAGGGTGTAGGCTTGGCGGCCACGGGGGGGGGGTCGGGG
>NW_008360312.1:406958-415464 GCF_000622305.1 Nannospalax galili
TCGGGGGGGCTTGCCCGAGGGGCGGGGGGGCTTGCCCAAAGGTTGAGCAAAACACTAGACTGCCCAAAAGCCCTTCGACACAGTAACCACAGTTTAGTCTTTGACTAATGTCTTAACCTTCCTTCCTCGGTGTATTGAAATGAGGGTGGAAGCAGGTCTGAGCATCATGTGAAGTGCTCTCCTCTGCATGTATAAATACATATACATAAATGGAGACTGTAGAGTGGAACTAACCATTTCATGTATCCTTGCTTCTCAGGAATCGATGAATAGAAGTTGATAAGGTCATAGGTTTGTTTTTTTTTTTCCTCCCTCTCCCTCCAGATTCTATGAATGTCATTGTGAGACATGTTCTAGAATATGGAATCATGCCATTATAAAGGATGTGTAGCTCCCCCTGTTGTAACTTTGAATCCAGGCTTCTGCTGCGCCATATTTGCTAACGACACCAAGGTCAGACAGACCTGCGTGATTCTGGATAAGGTACTAAGAACTGATCCGTTCCATGTGGTTGGAAAATAATTTTCTAAACTGACCCCTTTGCAGAGGGGCGGGGCTGTGAATGAAAGGGGCTAGATAGTGGTATTCTATGGCTAGTAACAGTAGAATCCCTGTAAAGGGACACATCCCCTGGCACCTGTGATATCAGAAGGGGATCTAAGAATTACTTAAGAGGCATAACAAAGGAGTGGAATGTGCTGTATTCTCAGGTGGAAGAGGTTCACTCTATTACCCAGAGAGGTAAAAGTTCCAGTCCTCAGAAAGGAGATGGATTTGGGGAAATTCTATAAATTAGAAGAGTAGAACACCTAAAGTCAAAATCTGGGACCCTCATCCTTCAGAACGAGCTCTGCGGGACCTCTTGCCTATGCAGTAACTGAGTTCCTGTTTCCAAAAGTGACAGGAAGTTGGAGCCTCCTATTCTCCTACTCTGTGATGGAAGCTTTTCTGTGAGAGGCTGGATCTTATCAATATTACTGGTTAAAAGGTTTCCCGGAAATCCAGAGCTCTCTCTCAACAGCCAAGTACAGAAGGAAGAACAGCTAAAAGGAAACAAAGCACCTTGGTTCCCTGCTGAGGATGAGCTCACTCCTGAAAACCTGCATTAGGGGATAAGTCCTGCCTTTGCCTGTTCTCTCTTGTTTTTCATAATCATGGAGCAAATGTAAAAATAACCCCAAACCAGAGAGTATGCATTGCTCTCCAAAACGTAGAAAGAAAAAAAATCCTGCATACGTGAGTCATTAAAATAAAAGAATTTAGGGACTGGAGAGATGACTCAGAGGTTAAGAATGCTGACTGTTCTTGTGGAAGACCTGGGTTCGAATGCCAGCACCTACATGGCAGCTAATAACTGTCCAAAATTCCAGTTCCAGGGGATCTCATGGCCTCGTCTGACCTCTGCGGGCACGACATGGGTGCATTTCCAAACATGCAGGCAATAGACGCATACATATAAAATAAAAGTAATAAACTATGTTTTAAAAAGTAAAAGAATTTATTCAAATCCCAACAGGATATTATTCACCTTTTGTGCCTATTCTTTAATACTTTGTGCCTTTTGTCGATAACAGGTATATTCCAGATTACTTGCACTTTTTCCTGTGTTCCAGCTCTTGCTACAGACACACCTAGAAAGCACACATAACCAGGTAACTATGCTTCATTTCATGTTACTTTGCAGAATTCCTCTTAAAATGAATTGAAGCTCAGATGAGGTTTTATGTATATATATGTGTGTGTGTATATATATATACACATATACTCATTCTTGGTTCTTTTTATGCAGAGAACACAGATTAATATAACACATTAGTCACCTTCTGCCTATTTTCCCAGAGGAAAACTTATATGAGCACCAGAGAGGTTGAGTGATTTGCCTGGAATTACACAACAGTGGTAGACTCTAAGTTCAGGTCTGCCCTTTTTCCAAACTCCACAAAGAGAGTCCTCATGAGAGAAGAGTCCTACACTTGGGGTTTAAGGCAAAAGGTCTTAAGTTTAGGATTTGGGAGGTGCTCTTAGTGGCTGTCTTCCATATATTTAAGTTAATCGGTTTGTAAAAGTGGTAATATCTGTCCAGCATGCCAATCTGGATTGAGATTAAACATGTATTCTGTGTAAACTAGGAAGAAAGAAAAGCCATCAGGAACACCAAATAATAAAGACGTGATCACTTCAGACTGCTGTGAGAGTGGCTCACTCCACTCTATATACCAAATGCCATTTGGCTACCACTTAGAAGCAAGCAAGAAAAGAAATATAAAAAACAAAGCAATTTTTTAATGGTGATAAGACTATTCTGTGATATTAAGTTTTAAAAATCATGATTAACAAAACTGATAATATGCTAGAAAATAAAATGACAACAAATCCATAGTAGTTTTCAAAAATGAATATTTTAACACTTAAGAAGATAAAACTGGGCATGGTGGTGCATGACTTTAATCCCAGCAGTTGGGAGGCAGAGGCAGGTGGATCTATGTGAATTCGAGGCCAACCTGTTCTTCATAGCAAGTTCCAGGACAGCTTAGGCTACAGGAGACCCTGTCTCAATAAACAAATAAACAAACAAATAAATAAATAAATAAATAAATTTAAATTTTTAAAAATTCATCTGAGAAAGGGACATGCCTTTCTGCAGGAGGCCAAGATGTGACCAGGTTGTTGGGGAAGCACTTTGGGGCACAGCTTTCCTAGATGCTGTATGTTTGATTAATCTCATCCAAGATAAATGAAGTGAAATAAGATAAAATGGGACAAAATAATTAACATAGAGAAAGGGTTTCAGAAATATGAGTTGAAAATGTGGTCATTCTTTAAAACTAGACAAATAGCACAGCAGCTGAAATATTCATTCACTAAGCCAGCGCATATTCCATTTAATCTATGACAGAGACCATCATAGGTACAAGACACTGGGGCTCTGTCAGGAAACGTGAATGATAGGTTTCAGTCATCACCAGCCTTTGTTCTAGTGACTAGACACACAGCACACACCTGAACAAATTAATAAATAAAATGACTATTTTCAAAGTGAACAGTGTGCAGTACTTACTTAGGACAACAAGAAAGCCTTTCTGAGAAGTGCCATTTGTCCTGAGACATGGAGAGTGAAGAATGTCACACAAAACTTGCTAAAGGATGTTCCAGCCAGGGGGAACAGTCAGCGCAAAAGCACTGAGGACAGAAATCCTTTACCTTGGGCAGCCTCAGGATCAAGATCATTTGACCAGGAGGACCTTTCATTAATTTAATTTTATTTTATATGTATGAGTGTTCTGCCTGTATTTAAATGTACCAATGTTGTGCACTGTCTGTAGAGGCCAGAAGAGGATGTTGGGTTCCCTGGAACTGAAGTTATGGATGATTGTTAGCTGTCATCCATGTGGGTCCTGGGAACTGAACCCAGGTCCTCCACAAGAAGACCAGTGCTCTTAACCACTGAGCCACCTCTCCAGCCCCTGGGAGAGACCTTTTGGATAAATGCAAAGCCTTCAACTGCCAGACTGCTCGAGCTAACTCTCACTCCCACTTTCCCACTTAGCAAAGCCTACTTCCTTTTGAAAAATTCTCCCTAGAAGAAAATAAACCAAGAACAAGTCATGTTTACTAACAGCACTGGTCAAGGCATTTAAAGAGCAGTAAAGTTAATAAGTATAATGAACAAATAACTTTAATGTTAAGTTTGTAATGAATAAATAACTTTAAAATAAGATGCTTGTATTAGAGACTGACAGGAAAATGGACAAAGAATCTACACCAATGACTGAAATCCTCAGACTCTCTGACATTCTGACTAAAATTGGGAATGTTTTTGCAAAGATATCAAGGTAGAATTTTTAATATGTCATGTTAAACTTCAAGTTTAACACAGGTGGGAGTGGATCTGCAGGTAGTTAAAGGGAGGTGATGAACGTGAATATGTTTAAAATACAATATATGAGATTCTCAAATATTCAAAACTATTTATAAAAATGTCCTTGAAATATTGTATTACCTTATATACCAATCTACATATTTTAAAAGCCTGGTTAAATGCCTCATTATGGGCTTTTTTTCCCCTTTAAAATTTCATAGCATAACTTCAACTCCCAAGAGCCCCTTTGCTATATAAAATATTGTGCAATATATAATATGTAACTCATAATGCAGCAAGGAGTAGTCTTAGGAATATTATTATATAGTCATCCACCTTACCCTTTCTGTGCTACAATGCAATCCTGTAATGCAGAAATAGTTGAAACATTCTGAACAAACTCTTTTCCAGTTAGGACACCTAAGCCATGCAGCCTTTTAACCAGCAGGTGGTGGTAGACGTCAATGACAATAATGCCATTAAGAGGCTGAAGGGTTTTTGTTGTTTTTCTTATTACATGTTCTGGCAAAGTCATTTGAGAAGAAATATAATCATTACAGCATAAAATAATCTGGACCAAACTATTTCAGGGTCATGTAAATAGCAAGAATAATAGATCTATTCCAAAATGACTCCAACTCAGAATCCATTTAAAAAGTCATGACTAATAACAGTAAATAACTTAATAAGGAAGCCTTGATCCCATGCCCATATATTATATTCAATGTGTTTGCATTGTGCATATTTTTAATAATTAGAGGATGTGTGAAACTGACTTGAACTGAGAAGAAGGGTGTGAGGGAGTCAGTATGCTGTCAGCACCTAGACCTGGGGATTAGGCTGAAGAAAGATGTACATTGTTATGCTAAAATCCAGCTGAGCCAGAGGGGGAGGCTGCTGTGCTTACACCACTCAATACCCATGAACAAGGTAGAGGATGGAAGCTAAGTGGAATCTACACAAAATCCCAAGAGTATAGTATAGCTGTGATGACCAAAGGACCTGTTGAAGAGACTCTTGAGAAAACAGGCAAGCAAACTGAATATAATCAGTTAGTTAGCCTGGTAAGTTACAAGATAGAGGGTGCAGAAGGGAAGAACAACCTAGTGAAGTATTTGTTCGTTTGTTTTGTTTTGTTTTTCCAATGATTAATTTAGACTAATGTGAATGACTGCTGTGATTGTTTCTCTTTAAGAAAAATAGCTAAATCCTTGTCAATCAGATTTGGAGATTGCAGGTATTGCCAGCTCTTAGGTGTGGAAGATAGTGTGCACATTAAGGGGCTGACATTTAGGACACAGAGAAGCAGTTCTGTCAAGACTCCTGGAGGAATCTCCTCTTCTGGGATGATTAAGACATGGATGGGGGCTAGAAAGATGGCTCAGTAGTTAAGAGCACTGGATGTTCTTGCAGAAGATCCAGGTTTGAATCCCAGTACCCATATGGTGGCTCACAACCATCCATAACTTCCATTCCAGGGGATCTGACGCCCTCTTCTGACCTCCATGGGCATTGCACGACATGGATGCACCTACTGGTACATTCATAAACATAAAATAAAATTTAAAAAAAAATTTTAGGGCATGAATGGGTAAATCTGTATATAATAGGAAACTGCCTTTAAGTGTCCTCTTTTACTCTAGCAGGTAGGCCTGTTCACCTCTCCCTTTCCCTGGCCTTGAAAGGAGTCACCTTGACAAAATTATGGAACTAACCAGAAATGGCCCTAAAGAGTCCTTAAGTAAATCATCTATCAATTCTGCAAAAGACACATTGCAAGGAAGGTCCAACACAACTTTCTTTCCTCTATTCTTAATTTGAAAGTCAAGTAAGGCTACATGTCTTTGCTTTTTTAAGAGTTATTTTGTTATTTTTAATTATGTGTGTATGTGTGTGTGTGTGTGTGTGTGTGTGTGTGTGTGTGTATGTGAATGTAAGTATAGATGTCTGTTGAGTTCAGAAGAGGTTGTCAGATGTAGGAAACCATAATGCCAGGCCCAGCTGCTAAAGGGAGGGTCTCTGAAAACAATAGCTCTGATAATCCCTGTCTTGCAGAACACTGCGAGGCTAGCAGGAGACGGTGACCTGGTTATAAGTGCAGGCTCCTTGCTCTGTGGGAAAGCATCTTGGTCAACAACCCTTAGCTCATCTCCTTGTCCTGAACAAATAACTCAACTATCCTTAGCTAAGAGATTAGGCCAGTCTAAATGTTTACTCCTGAGCTAAAAGCTAAAAGTTTACCATGCTTCTAACTCTAAGAAAGAAAATATTATGGCCAATAAATTACTGGATAGGCCTCAATAACTTTGAGTAAAAGCTTAAGCATCCTTCTGAAGGCACCAATTAACAGACTGTGTGTCCTGTTTCTTTATACCCTAAATCTTTGTATGTGACTGCCATATTCCACGTGACTGCCAGTTCCTTGGGATGTATAAAAACCATCTGAATTTTGAAATAAATGGCTTGTTGAAAAGACATAGATCCCAGGGTCCAAGACTCTGTCGCTGATCAAGTCTCTCTGCCCTGAAGCCAGTAGGTACCCCACTGAGCAAAGCTGAGTCCTAACAGTCAAATATCCTGGAGCTGAAGTTACAGGTGGCTATGAGATGCCCACCTAGTCTGGGTGCTGAGAACTTAACTCAGATTCTATACAAGGGCAGTACCTGCTCTTAGCCTCTGAGCCATCTCTCTAGCCCTGTCTTTGCTTTTTGTGTTCTACTCATTTCCTATTCCCACAGATTATACACCCCTCCTAACAAGTTTCACCAAACATTTGGACTTCTCTTCAAAACCATTAAAGCTGTGAAGTACTCTGCAGGAACATAGCCCTACAGTTTACCAACTGATGGTTTGTGGGGGTCCCTTAGCATCACTGAATGCTAGCATTTCCACACAATTATTAGATAGGCAATTATTTCCTGATAGTAGTTCAAGAATATTTCAGTCTGTGTTCCAGGTCATTTGGGTTGATAAAAGTGTTAATATTCATTTCCATTATGTTTAAGTTATATAGCTAGAAAAATGATAATCATAAAAATTATTACAAAATATTTGGCCTTTAATTGACAAAAGTGACTGAATATCAGAGTAGTTTCAATATACAAAAAGCAATTTCAAAAAACAAATCCTTATTTTTTTCATCTAACATATCTTTAATCTACAGTCAACATGTGGATTCAATTCCTCAAAAGAGAAGTACTAAGTTAAAAAAAAAGTTGAGCCAGGCATGGTGGTGCACACCTGTAGTCCCAACACTTGGGAGGCAGAGGCAGGCAGATCTATTTGAGTTCAAGGCCGGACTGGTCTACATAGTGAGTTCTAGGACAGCTGGGGCTACAGGGAGACCCTGTCTCAAAAAGACAAAAAAAAACAAAAGTTGACATCCTTGATATACCTTGTTATATTGCATTTCAAAGTAGTGGTACTGATTTACAATACATCCAGGATTAAGATAAAAGTTCCGTTTCTTCTCTTGTTTTGTTTGCTTGGTTTCTTTGATCTGAGGTTATTGAGTTTTTCCAGCATCATTTGCTGAGGACTAACCTTTGCCCAGTGTGTAACCCTTACACCTGATCAGCTGGCAGTGTACATGTGGATTAATCTCCTGACCGTCTATTCTGTTCCATTGGTCAATGTCTTAGCTTTTAGGCCTATATTGTGCCTATTTCATTCTGTAGCTTTGCACTAAATGGGAAACTAAGGAGGTGTGATGTATTCAGTTTTGTTCTTTCTTGAGATTACTGTACTTGTGGTTTTCTTTGATTCCCTATGAATTTTAGCATATAGCAATTCCAATTCATTTTTTACATTTATTATTTATTTATTTATTTATTAAGGGGGGGCAGGGACACATGCTACAGCACTCATGTGCTCATGTGGAGGTCAGAGGAAAACTTTCAGGAACTGATTCTCTATTTCCACAATATGGGTCCCTGGAATCAAATTCAGGTCATCAGGCTTGGCAGCAAGTGCCTTAACACACTCACCCTCTCACCAGCCCCTCCATCAATCCTGATTCTAAGAATAACTCCAGGTGAACTGAGATTACAATCTTGAAGAAGTTTGTACAGTCCTGTGATTATTTTAGCATTACTCATAATAGCCACAACGTGGACCACTAAGATGTCCATTGAGGGATGAATGAAGAAAGAAAATGGGGTACATGCACATAATGGTGTAGAAAGAAGTCTTTTGTTTTGTTTTTGTTCTCAGTCTTTGCCCCTTTATGATATAATTCCCATGTCCTTCAAGCAAAATGACAACTGGCCACTTCCTGGTGAGGACTCTGCTGCCCCTCTCCCCAGCCACCTCCTTTTCCCTGTCATCTCAGACATTCAGATTTATAAGTCCTACGGCCTTAGAAGGGGCCATAGTATTGCTTAACCTCTTTGAAGCACAGGGAGTCTGGTGGTAGTCTCAAACTTCATGCAGTGGGAAAAGTTTTAGTTTTAGTTTTAGTTCCAGTTACTCCAAGAGCCTCAGATATTCAGACTTTCAGATCTAAGACTAAAGACCAACAAATCTGTAACATCAGTCATCACCTAAGTATGTGCTTCAGGTTTTCTTTGTTTTACAAAAATGTTTGTATTACTTTTTAACATCTTTATGTCTTATTAATTTAACAACACAGCAAAAAAAAAAAAAAAA
>NW_008360312.1:415519-419456 GCF_000622305.1 Nannospalax galili
GGAGGAAAATAATATTACAAACTTAGCCATATTATTTTGACTGAATTTCATTTAATAATCACTTTTATAAATCTTAAATGATATGACAAAAATGAAAGTTACTGAATTTACATTAAAGCTAAAACTAATCTATTTTCACATGATTCTTTTGTAATAATTTTTGTTTATTTATTTATTTTTATTTTATGTTTTTGAATGTTTTACCTGCATGTATGTAAATGCACCTATGTCATACAGTTCCCTCAGAGGCTAGAAGAAGGCATCAGATGGTTGTTTCAGATGGTTGATTGCTGCCATGTGGGTATTGGGAACTGAACCTGGGTCCTCTATAAGACCAGCCAGTGCTCTTAACCCCTTAACAATCTCTCTTCACATGACTCTTCTCATTCACATGATTCTTAATCAGTTAAATATTCCTCTTGGGCAATACTTGTTCATATTCTTTCCCGAAATTGTTCTTGAAATCTCCTTTGATACTTCTCTGTTTATGCAGAATCAGACACCAGATTTCATATTTGATCTGCTGTCTCAGTACTTCTACGATACCCATTCTGTTCTAGGTTCTCAACACTTTAAAACTGTACTAGTACAACAGTCTTCTAAGCAGCTTATTGGAACAGATCAACTTCCTAAACCATGGTTGTCAAGCCGTAATGTGCACCAGAATCATCTGTTCTTATAAAAACACAGAAGCTGGATCCCAACCAGCACCTGCTCCAGCCTGCCCCTAAGATTCTGTTTTCTGGTACTAGCAGGGTTCTGAAGTTCAGAGTAAGAACTTAATCTGAATTTTTAACAAATTTCTAGAAGATGATGATAATGTTGATGATGACTACTCCACACTTCAGAACCACTGCTTAATATTGTTGTTCACATCCTAATGCTGTTCTATTCCATACATACATAATTCCCCATTTCCAGTAATATCATGTCTACCTGACCATGTTTGAAGCCATTCCACACTAAATCTCATTCTATCAATCAATTTCATTGCCTGGTCTCTCCCACTGTCTTACGTCTTACATCTAATTCCTTAATCCACTGTACTTTGCATGAAAATAGATCTTATATCAAAGGACGTATTTTTGAGAAGTAAATTCACTTCTTACACAGCAATAGGCAGCTTATATATGCAAAAATCCCTGTCTCATTTTCCATGTACGCTTTTTATGTGTTTTTCTTTTGTGTTCGTTTGTTTTTTGTTGTTGTTTTTTGTTTTTATTCTTGTTTATTTTGTTTCAGTCTTGGAGTCTTCGTTGGCTTTACATTCAGTCTGTTCACTCTCAGGTCTTTTGGGCTTTCAGATATGCAAGAGAGAAAATATAGAGCAAGGTAAGAATCTAATGTGCATATGTTAATCTTTTTCTAGTCAATGAGGTTCATTTACATTTATGGTACAGTGGATATATCTGCTCTATCTTTCTTATTTCTTTTAAAATTATTTTTCTGACAGGCATGGTGGCACATACTTTTAATCCCAGCACTCAGGAAGCAGAGGAAGGTAAACCTCTGTGAAAACAAGGCCAATCTGGTGTACATAATGAGTTCTAGGCCACCTTGGTCTACATAGTGAGTTTTAGGTAAGCTGGGGCTACAGGGAGACCCTGTCTCAAAATTTTTTAAAAAATCAAAATTTTCCTATGCATTCTATTTTTATTTTTATGGAGCTCATAAAACATTTTGGAAGGTTATATAGTTTTTTAATCTACTGGGCAATTTTATAATATTATATAACTCTCTTGATATATATATTTGTATTTTTGAGGAGGGGTCTCTCTGTAGCCCCCACTGGCCTAGAATTCATTGTGGAGACAAAGCTGACCTCGCCTGACAGATATCTGTCTGCTTCTACCTCCCTAGTGCTGGGACTAAAGGTGTGTGCTACCATGCCCAGTTCTAACTCTCTTGATTTTTAATTTTGGTGTATAGTACCTAGTTGCCTCATGGGGGGCAGATAAAATGATAATGTTCTTCTTCTTTCTCTTCTTTTGCATCTTTTCTAATTTTAATAAAAGCTTATGTTACTAGCAACTGCCATCATGTTAGATATGTTTATGTTTACGGTATTATTATGTCAGGTTAAATCAATCTCCTTTTACCTTCCCTATATCAGATGAGATATCCAATACTACATCTTTGTTGTTCCTAAACTATATTAATTATATTAGTTATATTTGAATTGTCAGGGCATATGACATCAACATTCTGCTTGGTAACCTATGGTGGTTAGTTTTTGTCAACTGAACACAACGTGTGACCTGAGAAAAAGGAGCCTCAACTGAGGAATTTCCTCTCTCAGGCTGGCTTGTGGGCATATCTGTGAGGCATTTTCTTCACTCGTTAATTGATGTGGGATGGCCCAGCCCACTGTGGACAGTACCATCCCTGGGCAAATGGACCTGGACTATATAAGAAAAGTAGCTGAGCAAGCCAGGGGGAGCACACCAGCTTGCAGTGTTCCTCCATGGTCTCTGATTCAGCTCCTGTCTCCAGGTTCCTGCCTTGATTTCCCTTGATGATGGACTTTAAAATGTAAGACATAAGCTGTAAGATTAAATAAACCCTTTCCTCCCTAAGTTGTTTCTGCCAGAGTAGTTTATCACAGCAACACAAAAAGTAACTAGAACTTTACCCTAGGTCCTGTATGTATTTTATCATTAGTCCTATAGCAAAATGCTGCCATGATCTCCATGCATCTGTTTGTCATATTGTCTTTATGATTTGGTTCAAGTCACTCACTTGCAGTTTCCTAATAAGGTCTCATGGGCCCTTTCCTATTACAAGGCAAAAAACAAGACAGGAATATTGCAAGTTTGAGAATTTGGTAGACATTGCTTTGGAGACATATTACATTGGGCTGCTTTTCCCCTTATAAATGATTAGATTTGCTAAGGTTTATTTTGAATTATGTGTATGAGAGTGGGTATGTTCAAGTGAGTGTAGATGTCAGAGGAAGCCAGAGGCAGCAGATCCTCTGGAACTAGAGTTATAGTGGGTTGTGAGCTCCCCAACGATGTTAGTGGTTGGGAACTGAAATCAGATCCTCTAGAAAAGTCAGTTACAGGCCCTCTTAACTGCTGAGCCATCCCTCCTTCACAATGATTAGATACTTTTAAAACCTAGCCACATGTTTTCCTTTTTTTCTTCAAAATACACTAGGATTCTCTACTGACTATTGCAAGTTTCTCTGGCACCATAGTGTGTCCTATATTTAGATTCAAATCTTTCACTTCAGCAATATCTCCTTGATGTATGTCTTTCAAGTCTTGCTTGCTATTTTTTTATTTTTTTTAATTTTTAATAACTACATGATTAGAAGAAGCATTTCACTACAGCTTTAACATGTTCAGTAACACACTCTAGAGCAAGAGTACATCTCTTTCACAAGTGGGTGCAAGTTTCTAGGTTCTCAGTTGAATTAATACAGTTATACAATATTGAACTCAGTATAATCCCTGTAAGACATAAAATTGAATGTGTTTTTTAACCATAAAAAAGATCTCCATTTCATTTTGGAATATATTGTTCCTGGCAGAAAGACTGATTGTTTTTGTTACTAACACTGAGATGTTGGTGCATGCATCTCTAATCTGTAATGTATCTGATTGTTACTAGTCATAATCGGTTGCACTTGGATCCTTGGCAGCTGTGTAAGTCTATAAAGTCATCGGGTGGATTTCAGTGGTAATGTTTATCATCTCTACTAATTAGTATGACATAAATTTCCATGCTTTCTCCTCAAATATAATACATTTTAAAAATTTTGTTGATTTGTGTGTGTGTGGTGTGTGTATCACACAGAACATCCCAAACAATCTTATTCAACTATACACCCACTTCCCAGATGGCACCCTCCCATAGCCTCCCTCCCCCCACTAGAGCCCTTATACTCTGATATCCCTGCTACTGTCTGCTGTGTTGTTGGCACCCCCAGCCA
>NW_008360312.1:419712-427904 GCF_000622305.1 Nannospalax galili
GCTATTTTTTTTTTTTTTTTTTGGCCCTTACTCAATTGTTTTATTTGTACACAGCATAAACATATAGATGTATAGAAGTACAGTATGCTATCTATTTTTTTAAATGCTTTCATGATTTGTATTTTGTTTTCCTTAAATCTTTCAAACTTCAGTTGGGAAAATGTTAGATAAATATTTTCTTCATTATGATTTAAGAATAAGAATCCTAAATTTATGTTTTAAAAATAACATTAAATTTCTGTCTTGCTATACATTCTTTTATAATATATGTTTATTTCTGGATTCTTTGTCATTAGCAATTCACTTCTATGCAAAGCAAGCTGTGAATACTCTCAGAAACGCCTGAATGGGTTTTCTATTTTTTCCCCTTTCAACTAAATCTTTACTTGACTCTTGCATGAGGACTTGAAAGATTATGGGAGTCAAAATGAACTCAGAACGAGTTTGATACCTAGCTCGTACTGTGGGATTTGCAAGTCCTTCAGCTTCTGGGAACTGAGTTAATTATGGAAAAACCACACTAATTAAATTAATTATTCACTAAGTCCTTATTAAAAGCAAATCTACTGTGCTATAGAATGCATTGTGAATTCGATTTAAGACTCACAGTTTATCTGTCCTTATATTATAAATTTCCTATTTAGGTATTTGGATTAAGTGAAAGCACAAAGCACATGTGAAGCTATGGGTTTCTCTAGCCATTGTTCAGGTCCCCACGGCTTCATTTAAATTCACATTCATCAAATGTCCACATTGTACAGAGCCCAAGTGTGATCTGGCCTGTCCTCACAGTGCTTACAATAAAACCTGAAGTAACATAGGGTCATAAATAATTACTCTTGGAAGCAAACAAATTAAACATGGTAGAGAAGTGAAGAAGGAAAAGAGATGGGCTCTGGCAGGATTGGGAAAATATTCATGGAGTTAGAGGAGAAAGGCTTGAGTCTTAAAGGAAATTGACTTGTACAGACAGAAATGGCAGAGTGTCTAGAAGGACATGTGACCCAAGTGACAGGTAAGCAAGAACCCAGAGTAAATGTCATCAGCAGCAGGAGCTACAGCCCAACTGCTGCCCGAGGAGAGCTCTCTCCTGTGGAACTCCACTCAAGTGAGCCCACAGTCATGATGTACTCTGAGGAAAAGAATTTCAGCATGAGTCAATACAAAATAAAGTTTGGGATTTATTAAGAGATGAGACAGTATATGCTTTAGATTTAAATACTAGCATTAAGAAAGAGGTAGACTCAACAATAGCTACAAACATGATTCAAGACTAAGCAAAGTTTAAAAATTAAAGTTTAAAATTAAGTTAAAAATGTGAGCTGGTTTACCCAGTTCTCCAATCTTAAAGACTATCCTTTCATAAATGAAGTTGTGAGGCAATTTATGATGTACATTGCTCAGATATAGGTATGGATGCTTACAAGTTTAAATGCAAAGGTAGTGTAGGACTTGGCTTTCAGCCTGGCTCATTTACCATTTTAACACTCTTGTTTGAGATATTTCTCAGAAAAGAGGTTATTGTCTTACATAGGCAATCTTCACAGTGGTTTTCATTTTGTTAGTTTTGTGAAACTGTTGACTTTCGCCCAGTGAGAAATACAAATCAGATCCCTGAGGGTGAGGGGTTCTTTCCATTTCCATGACCCCTTAGTTGTCCCCATCTTTCTATCCCACCTCAGGGAGGTTGCACATATGCCTGTTCAGAAAGGGAGAAGTAGTTAAGGTAGCAGGTGAACCCTTGAGAGGTATGGCACATTCAGGCTCTACAACACAGTGCCTGCTAAGCTTTGGCTTCTGCTACTTGAGTTGCTTGTGTCACTAAGTAATGATTGCCATCAAACTTGCTAGGTCTAGGGGAGCTCTGAGCTTGCCTCTGCCTTGAGTTATTTGTGCAGTCAGTCACTCCTCAGATTAGAAGACACCACACTGTATCTCTAGCTCTGCTCTGGGAACAGGGAGGCTGTAGTGATACCAAATAAGTACCTATTTCCAAACACATTCATACTTCTGGAAACATCTAGAAAAATGGTTAAAGTCTATCTGGGTCAAAATTCTATCTGGTCCTCTCATCAGCTACCTGACTGTGGGGAATTTAATTAAATCCCTAATTCTTACTTCCTCCCTGGAAAAAGGTCACAGTGTTAGGACACGATACCTCCTTTTCAGGAAGTGGTAATTTATTAAGATTGTACATATATATAATCAGGACTGCCTCATACTGCAACTGTGCAGGTCAGAAAGTTTGAACCCTCTCTCCGGGTGGCTACAATCCTTCACCAAAGCATCCTATAGCCTGGATATTAAAGTAATTTTAATCTTTCTGCTCCCTTGCTTAAGTATCTTCACCCAGAGCATAACCTGCATAACTTCGTAGAGGCCCTGAGAAAGGGACTTAGCTTAATGGTTGGTCATTACAGAAGCTCAATGCTACCCAACATTGTAATCATTAAGGGGCAAGCCACTCACTCCAAAACACAGATCTGAGGCACAGTCTGAGACCACCTGGTTACGTCTGTTATGAAAAAAAAAAAACGAATATTTACAATGTGTATCTCCATCTTCAAAGAGGTCAAAATACAGCACTGGGAATAGACGTCCATTCCTGTGTGTTTGTCTCCCACTAGATGGTGCTGGCTGTCTGGTGTGCATGGTATGGCATTAGCTGTAGAGGAACTTCTCTTTAAAAATGCTTCTATTTATCATAACTCAATGGCCAGGTGATGTCTGTCTCCCCCAGCTTCCCTCAGCTCTTAGTTGGGGAGGATATGTTATGTTCCTCAAAGAGAACGTATGTATTCTTAAACACACTCCAGAGGAAATGATCCTCACTAGGCAGTAGAAGGCTACAGCTCTAGAAGGAGCTGTGTAGAAACTCCTCTAACTTTCTAACACTTAGGATTTGAAGCCAGAATATCATCAATAATATTTTTTTACCAAATAACATTTCACTTTACTGTTTGAGCTTGTTGATTATCATTAGAATGCTGGAGTGGAGGCTTGACATGACTATTCAATTTCTCAGTTATTTAAAAAAAAATAAAGTTACTCTCCAGATCTACCTAGACTCCAGACTACAGGAGGGAATCCTGGCCAATCAAAGTCCTAAGGGTATATTTTTGTTATTTCCTTTGTTTCTCTTGATGTTCTGCCTTCTAAAGTGTTTGTGAGCTTCACTACATAATAGGCAAGTTTCTGAATGTTTTATTTTTTTTTAAGTGTGTATATGTATGTGTGTACATGTGTGTGGAGGCCAGAGGTCAATATTGGGTGCCTTCCTCTATCAATCTGTGTTATTTTTATGAGGCAGTCTCTCACTGATCCTGGAGCTCACTGAGTGGCTAGAATGACTGACCAGCAAACTCTAGAATCTGTCTCCACACCCTGCCCCATACCCATCAGTACTAGGGTTACAGATACTTATCACCCAGCTTTTAGGTGGGAGCTATCAGAACTCAGAATTCATGCTTTGTGGCAGGCACTGTACTGACTGAGCTGTCTTCCTCAGTCCTGAATATTGATTGATTTAAACTTTATAAATCAAAATATAAGAACTTGCTACTACCTCGTTTAATACAGTCTTAGTAGATAAATAGACTCACTGTTATACAAAAGGGAATACCTCCTGTTTGGGTGTCCAGAGATGATAAGAGAATTGTGAAAGAAATCAGTATAAATCTTGCTTAGGAAACTAACTTATTAGCCGCTGATTTAAAATATGATTAATTTAAAAGGCAAAGAGAGAGCAAGAGCAATGTGCACAAACTGCTCCACACAAATATTTTCACAGCTTCCCAACCCATAAAAACAGACTATAGAACTTAAAACAGTAGTAGTATAGACTCTAAAGTTAAAGAGAAGCAGAGCTCATCTCATTCCAAGCCCACCTGTAGTTATTTCAGATAAGAGGGAGGCTCCAGAGAAGCAAGGCACTGCTCCATCTCACCACAAAGCTCAGGTGCTTTGCTCTCTGATGATTGTATGTTCTGTAAGGAGCTATCTTTGGGAAGTGAAAGCCCCTTCTCCTTCTTTGAGCTTTGGTTGGCCCCCAGGTTCATCCCTTTTGGTGGCCTTATTTTTTTTAATTGGATAAGACAGTTTATTCTGGAGCTAAATGAGTGACCAATGACCTAGGAATACAGATTCAAGTTGCCCCATATTCCATGTTCCAATGTGGAAGCAGTTTCATGAAATTTTTAAAGTATCAAAACACAGAAAGCCATAAATCAAGGCATTTTTGTTATTTTTGCAAATACATTGGTAGAAACATTAAGAGTTACAGCAGAAGAGAAATCTCAGCTATAGGCCTTGGATGTTAACCTGATGACATTCTTTCTCTTAGCCTTTTGGTTGGTGGAAACTAAGGTTTTGTTAATACATATAACAAAAGTCATAGGATGTTATGTCCAACACAGAGGCAAGGAATGACTGTTTAGAGGGCTGAAAATAATGCAAGATACATTGTAATTAGGCTCTGGACATGCAATATTACAAAGTCTTCACAGTCACTGAAGTTTTAATTAGTTCATCAGCCTTTCGGGTTCAGTTTGAAGATGCATTTTTTTTTTCACTTAACTGTTCATCCATTGGATAAGTATCACATTTTGTGCATGGGGGGCGACATATTATTTATTAAATATTAGAATATAATATAATGTCCCTCATAGCTAGAAAGACTCATTTCTAGGACCCAATGTAAATGAGACGAGGTAATAGGCAGGAGAGCAGTACTCAGGAGAGCGGTAAAGCCATTATGGAAGAAACTCCTGGATCATATAGAAACTGCTAGCCATCATGATAAGGATCTGACCTTCTTTCTTTTAGATCCTCTTTATCTGGCATAACATTTACATGAAATAGATAATAGGATTATTATACTTAAAATTAAAATAGTCAAAAATGCTATTTGGCCTGGTAGACTGACGGTAACAGATTAAGGAAACACGTTTTAAACAACCAACATTTATATCTCTTAACTAGATTTCCCCAGTATTTACAGTTATGTGTACTTTATGAACTTTATTTTTATATTTGGAATATATAAGCAAATCTAATCTTTTAATTTTGGTTTTCTTCGGGCTGGCTAGATTTTATAGCTGTAACCTCATATGGAAGGACTAGCTCTAATTTGAGCAAAGATTGATCTTCAATAGTTGTTATTATAACTCTTATATGTGAATACCGAGATTATCTGTTTTATTATATTGGTATTATTCAAAATTTAGTTTGTAAAAGTAAGTGGAGAGCTACATTGTGGAGGAAATTTAAAAGCAATATAATACTCTTCTCTACGTCCTTCTAAAAAGACTGTCTCCTTTCACGTACTAAATGTTAGTAACAGCAATAGAAACAGTAGATCTGTTATAGCTGGGCATGGTGGCACACACATTCAATCCCAGCACTCAGGAGGCAGAGGCAGTTGGATCTCTGTGAGATTGAGGCCAGACTATTCTATATAGCAAGTTTCAGGCCAACCAGAGCTACAGAGAGACCTTGTCTCAAAAATTCAAAACCAACAAAAACCAAGACCAAAGAGATAGAGATATCTGTTAGAAATCAGAATTCTGTAGTCCTGTGGGCACAACCAAATCTTTATATCATTATTTTAATGGTTAGAATGGAAATGGGACTCTAAAAGAAGTCACTGTAGTGTTGTCCATATCCTTTTTTGTTACCAAAACATAAATATTATTTTAAAAGCTTGGCTAATTGTATAGGGTATCCTTATTTTTATGCTCACCTTGTGAGCTTTTCAGAAAACATACTTAGTGATCACATACTAACTCCTTGTTCTCAAATTTTCTTAGTAGAATCTCTACTTTTTCCCTAGCAGGTTAGTCTAATATTTCTTATAAACTTTTGAATCTCTCAGCAGTGACACTGCATATAGAAGTCAAGAAAATCAACCTGAAATCATAGAACAAATAAGAATTCTGAAAAGGAGCTGAATCAAAATTAGCCCACACAGGTTAGCTTTCAAAATATCGACAACAGCCAGGTGTGGTAGTGCACGCCTTTAGCCCCAGCACTTGGGAGGTAGAGGCAAGAGGATCTCTGTTGAGTTCAAGGCCAGCCTGGTCTACTTAGTGAGTTCCAGTCCAACTGGAGCTACAGGAAGACCCTGTCTCACAAAAAGACCAAAACAAAAAATATCAACAACTATGAATTGAAACATATTATAGAAAAACAATTATATTCATAAAGTAATAAAAATTACATAATACAGGAATAAATACTTAAGAAAAGTTCAAGATTTCATAAAGAAACTTTTATTTTTTTCTTAATTGAAAAATAAAGATTTTCTATAAATTGAGACATACATATCATTTTCGTGGGCCCGAAGATTGAATATGTTGTGCATGTCAATCTTCCCAGGTGAATCTATTTTTGATGTCTTCCATTTAGAATTTCATTTTGATTACTGGAGGTGATTTTGAAAATCATCTGTAAGAAACATGTGTGAGATAAAGTATTGTTAAAGAAAAATTATAAAGAAGACCTGCTTCCCCAAATGTCACATCATTCTATGTTGCTGCAATAATCAGAATAGAATGGTGCTAGTAAAGGGAACAGACAGACAAATGAATGTGTTAGCATTCCCCTAACTCTTCTTCAGTTGCGAGTTGTAATTATTTAAACAAAGAACTCAAATGATCTTGCATTTGAGTTGCTTCCAAATTCCTCCTCTTGCAGACTCAGTTTTATACATTAATGGTTCTGAAAAAAAGTTGTTTGAACTTGTTAAATGTTGATGAAGTAAACAAATTTATTCAAGCAAGAGAAAACTCCTCCCCTCTTTACCCTAAATAACAATTTAGGAATTACTAGTATAGACCTATTAGAGGTAAGAACCAATATATAACATAGCTAGATTCACATCTGACCTGTCGGACCTGGTTTTCAACCTTATTATTGTTTTGTTTTGTTTTAATTCCAGCTTGATTACCCCACAGGTTTTAGTGGCTAATTCCACTCCAATGGTCACATAGATGGCCCTGGTTATATTAAATATGTCACAAAACAAAACCAGAGGGGCTGGAGAGATGGCTCAGTGGTTAAGAGCACTGGATGCTCTTGCAGAGGACCCAGTTCCAATTCCCAACACCCACAGGGCAGCCAACAACTGTCCATCATTCCAGTTCCAGGGGATCCAACACCCTCTTCTGACCTCTTCGGGCATTGTACAACATGGGTGCACCTACCTACATGCAAGTAGTACACTCATACATATAAAATAAAAATAAAACAACACTAGGAGTCATGGAACTGGAAAAGGGACTGATAGCAATGGGGGAGGGGGTGTTAACAGGAATGGGAGGGAGATAAAAGAGGATGGGGGAGGGGAAGAAAGGACTCAGAATACATTGAATTGTATGAAATTATCAGATAACAAAATTAATAAAAAGACAAAAGAAAAAGATCCCAGTTTTATTGAAGGCCCAGTTGACAAAAAATGAAATTTATATGCATTTAAGGTATAAATATAATGATTTAATATACTTAGATAAAGCCACTTGTCTGCCCATCACGTAGTATAATTATCATTGTGTGTGATGAGAACACTTAAGAGCTACTACTTTTTTTAAATTTAGAGTATATAACACATTATCATTAACTGTTGTAAAGTCAAATTCACTGCGGGAAGGTGCACGTGGTATCTGGTCCCTCCCCACTCCCCACTGTCCTTATGACAACTAGAGGCAAGAATTCTCCAAAACAGCTGTTTAGGAAATCCTAAGTAGTTTATTGGGCTTGCTAACTGATCTTGGGGTGCTGGCTTACTTACAGAAGAGTGAGAGCCCCCCATTTATGGCTGTGCTGGAAAGCCGACACCCAAACATAAATCCTGTGGCTTCCCAACGGCCACACAAAATGGCGAGAGACCACCTCATGGCTTTCTTGGCTTATATACCCTTAGCCTCACTCCCTCATGCAGCTAAGATCAACTGATTGTGTGGGAGACGTAATGGGCTCCCTACTGCTTGACTCCTTCCCCAGAGCATGGGAAGGAGGTGGGACTATAGCTTGCTGTCAGAGTGGTCAGAGGAACTTCCAGTTTACAACCATAATTACCAAGTATGATGTACATTAGAATTCTCATTTTGTAGCTGAAATTTGGTACTCTTAACTAACATTTTTGCTCACCCTCTCACTATTCTACTGTTTTTATGAGTTCAATTTTTTTTTTTTTT
>NW_008360312.1:428104-457877 GCF_000622305.1 Nannospalax galili
AGTGTCAGTTGTTTGGTTTTCAGTCTGAAAAAAATAAAGCAATGATCCGGGTACTGAGAAGCAAGCTAGATGATTTCATTTTCTCACTTTTGTACTTCACTTGATTCACAACTGAAATGAAATATGCATTTTTTAAAAAAATCAGTTCATTTTTGTGAAGTTGGTTTCTTGAATGATGGTTCATGGCAATGTTAACACCAGTGACTACTGTACTTTTTGTCCCTTCACCCTCCGGGCCTTCAGCAGAAGCATTTCCAAACCAATGAGGGAGTCATCAATGTTACTTTCTGTCCTGCTGACCATATTGCCCTCCACTTCGAGGCTCAGTCAGTTCTCAGTTTCCAGGATCTTGTAGATGTCAGAAAACGGCTCCTCATGGCTGATGATATCCCAATAGATGATCATGATGGCAGCTTGGGACAGCGGTGCTGGCCTCGGAGTATGGAGCGAGTGGAAAAGAGGCCTACAAGAAGTACATCAAAGATTACATGAAATCCCTCAAAGGCAAACTTGAAGAACAGAAACCAAACAGAGTAAAGCCCTTTATGACTGGGGCCATGGGACATATCAAGCATATCCTTGCAAATTTCAATGACATATGAACCCAGATGGTATGATTGCTTTCCTGGACTATGCTGAAGATGGTGTGACTCCATATATGATTTTCTTTAAGGATGATTTAGAAATGGAAAAATGCTAACAAATTGGGCAATTTGGATCTATCACCTGTAACCACAATTGGCTACTGCTTGTCATCCATACAACACCAGGACTTAGGACAAATGGGACTGATGTCATCTTGAGCTCTTTTATTTTGACAGTGATTTATTTGAAGTGGAGACATTTTTTTTTAAGAAAAACTTGTATTGTAGGTTGTCTAAAAATAAAGTGCATTTAAACTAAAAAAAAAAAAATCACCTCAAAGCCTAAACAATGAACATGCAAAGAAAATGAACAGAAAGAAGGAAATCTGAAAAATACTAAAGTAAAAGTGAGGCCAAATGAGATGCTGGTACTCCTTACAACACGACAGAAAAACGGAGCAGGGCTGTCCAGTGTCTGAAGAATACCATCTTGTTCAGAGGGCAGAGTGTAACTGTAGTTTGTATAGAGCTTTACAAACATGGACTGGATCAGTAGGAACCTGGTAAACAGCTCTTAGGGAGGGTGCAAGTGCTGCATATTTAATGATAGCAAGAGCTGTATTTTCACTTGATGATGACAGGCCTGCAGACCCTGCACTTGTTTACAGGAACATAGAGTATCTGAGGGAAAAGTGAGGTATGCAGGGCCAGCAGGTTCCTCCAACATGGGCCCTGGGAGACCCCACCACTCTCTGGGAATTCATTCAATACTACCCAAACTCCTTATTCCCTAAATAGAAATGGGTGGGTCCAAGGACAGTCTAACACTGTGCCCAAGCCACTCTAACCTCAGACTCTTCATGTGGCTGCTATAATTATCATCTTGAAACAGGACATGCATCTCTTCCTAAATATAGAGTGAAGGGGGGTGTCTTTGGATGTCAGTCTCATTACATGCACCTTCACCAGAATGGTACTATTCAATAATCCTTCACCATTCACTCTCCTCAAAACACCCTCACTAGACAAATCACAGGCACATTATTCTTATTTAATTTATTTATTAATTTACAATTTCACAGGCACATTATTTAAAATCTTGGATTCCCTTCATTTCCACTTTGAGAAATGCACAGGAAATGCCACTTCCCAAGCAGGCAAATGTGGAGGTGATTATCAATATCATGAGCCAGAGCACCCTTTCAAAGGGTGCTATGCCCGTGTATGGATGGCTGATTACTTGAGGGGAGGACTCACAAAGATGCAGGTGAATTGTCACAGTATCATTCCTATTTCCACAATACAGGTAGATACACTGAATCTCAAAAAAAAGCTTTTTTTGTTGAGACAGGGTCTTACTTTGTAGCCCAAGCTGACTTGGAGCTCATGATCCCTCTGCCTCAGCCACCCCAATGCTGGAATTACAGGTATGTACTATCACACATGGCTCAAAAATTCAAATAACAAATTGAAGGTGAGACAGTCAGTGATAAATCAATATTTACATCTATGGCTTCAGTTACCTGTGTGCATTCATTTAGCCACAAAATGTCTCATTTTTGTTCTTTCTGACATTTAAGCATTCTTTAAAATATGTAACACAGGAAAATCTACAGTAACTATTATGTACATGTGTAGATGACAAATGGTTTAAGAGCAGAAAATCACTGAAATGTGCCAAACCACATTTTAAAGCATTAACTTCACATTTTCTCATAAGTTTTCATCTTGATCTGAAGTTTCATTTGAATTTTTAATATGAACAGTGAAACAGAGTTGTATTAAAATTATTTAACAACTCTGGTGCTTTTTATAATGATTTTTAAGAGGCCAGGTTGGCCTACACAGTGAGTTCTAGGCCAGCTGGTACTACAGGAAAACTGTCTCAACCCCTCCCCTCCAATTCTTTTAATGAAAAGTACCAAATTAGATTAATAATTTAGAAAATGTGCATGATTTTTGACACCCTCCCCCCATCTTTGACTGTTCCATCATTCAGTTAACAGTGGTATAAGCATGAATCACTTCCCCAAATTTGCTCCAAGGATGACAGAAATGCATCCTGTTGCTCACAGCAAGGGGAGACAGGACCTCTCATTTCACGTTTATGTTTTTAAGTTTTAAGATCAAACTGGTAGATTTGTACAATCTACATATTCGTTCAATGACCCCAAATACAAAGAGAGGTAAGAAGGAAAACAAAAGTCCATTTTGCTTCTGCTCCCAGAATCCTAGTATAGGAAGAGTCAATGCCTGCAAGTCCAACTCAGGCTCTATAAGATGAGAAATAGGAAGGCCACCTCAGAAGCTAGGAGGACAGAGACCCCAGGCAGGGTTGTCTCACGGGGTGAGGAGGACAAACAGAAGCCACATGACTTTGTGAATGTTGACAGTGCCCTGGATAACCCAAAGATAACCTCGTCAAAATAAACTCGATTGTTTCCATCAGAAAACCAGTAAGGCAACAGACTTTTTGGGTTGTGTTTGTTATCTGATTTTTGGTCTTTTTGGGAAACAATGCCCCTTAAACTAAAATCTTAATTTGGTCTGTATTTCCTTTGGATGGTTCAATATGTTCGGTGGTTGGCCTAAGCGTTCCTGGTCAGAATGGGTATAGCCAAGAACCTTGTCTCTATCTGTAGATTAACACTGGCAGTTATTAAAAGGAAATCAGAGTGAAGACTGTGAATTAGTATAAGATGATCATCTTTGGTGCCACTTGACTAGAGTCTAAAAGATGAAGCAATGAAAGACAGTGTTCATTGAGATTTGCCAGGAGCATTGGGGTCCATGGACACACAAGCTCACAGATTCACCTTTTGAATTCATACTAAAAGTGTACTTTACTTCTGTTTAGGCAGAAAGTCTTATTCTTTCAGCAAGAAGCCTGCCTGAAGCTGGGTTGGCAGATCATTTGTTTTCTGCGAGGTCTTTGAACCAATCAGTACACGGATAATCTTATTATTCCTCCATGGGCTTGTGTTTCTTTTGATGAGAGTGGAGAGAAGTCATGGGTAATACTTTTCTGTGTGCCAGGGAACGCTTGTGTTTCGGTTGTACAAGGTCAGATCTTAATTTAACCACCGACTGGGTACTTAATTTTAGATACACAGAGGAGCACATTGGCTCCAGGGCACTTCCTCTGGTTTAGAAAGACAAGTCCCTGGATAAAAATGACAAGACCATCATTCCAAAAGGTGAGATTATGAAATGTTTGATGTGTATCTTGCCAAATCGCTTGTGGAGTTGTTCAGTATTGGAAATATTCATAACAGATGGTAATACAGGCTGTTGTGGATATGCATTTCATATAATCCAATTGATCACCTATGGGCTAGCCTGTCTAGGGCTCGTTTATTTATAGAAAAATAAAGCCAAAATTGACTCACTGATTTATAGAATGTCAACTTTATAGGATAATTGTTATGTATAACAGAAATATATCATAAGAAAAACAGATGCAGAAGGAATATGCTAATGAGGGACACTTACACTCATCATGTAGACTCTCAGAAGGGCCTCATCTGTTCTTGTGGTTTCTGAGGGAAAAATATGACTTTCATAAACAATTAAAACCAATGACCATGAAGGCTTATCTTTATCATTAATTGCAAAAGATAAGTTCTTTGTGTTCAGATTGAAAAATAATCTTTAAGATGGGAAAACAAAACTGAGCTCAGCAGAACAAGAAATTTGCTCCTGCAAGCGACACTGCTGAGTGGTAGGACTGGAAGCCATGGAAATGTGTCTGATGCCGTCATTCACCTGGCTAGTAACCCAGGCATTTCTGGGGAACTTTTTGTATAGAAAATGATCTGCTTTCCACTGATGACAACACCAGTGGCATGGGCAAGGAGACTCTCATCACTGTTTCTTTACTGGGGGCACTCATTTATTTTAATGAGTATCATAATTTTATACTTTAGTTAAGTACGTAATATTTCAAGTGAAATGTATCTAAATTTTTTGTGTTTCCCCTGGAGTTGGATGAATCTGTGAGTTTTTAAAACTCTTTCACAATATTTTTCTGAAGCTTCTGAGTTTTTAGGTCCCAAATGAGACCTACTTTTCATTAATTCTTTCAGCTACAGTGTACTAGGCTCAGCATGTGGCCCAGTTAGATATGAATGGTTTTACACCTATGTCTCCATAGCCACTTGATGTGTGAGCATGAGCATATTGCCTGACCCCTCAGCCTCAGTTTCCTTACCTGAAAAATGGGAGGAGTGTGTTGTGAACATTGAATTACTCAGTTCATTCTATGAGCATAGTATACAAGGCCTCAGCAGATGTTAGTGGTGGTGATTATTAAGGTCAGTACTGCGTGTTTGTTTTATGCTAAATCTTGAAAGAGAGGAAAGGCAATAGGGAGGATATCCAGAATACATTACTTTTAAAAGCTTTTATTTATTTTCAACAAATTTTCATTAGATTTATTTCTTTCTCTGGGCATGTGTGTTTGTGTATGTATGTGTTTGTACATGTGTGTGAGCACATGCATACCATGCATAATTATGTAGGTGTGAATCCATTCTCTCTTTCCACCAAGTGGGTCCCAGGGATCTAACTCAGGTTGTCAGACTTGACAGTAAGCACCTATACCGCTAAGCCGTCTTATTGCCCCAAATTTTTCATTATTTTTTGGGGTGTGTGTGTGTGTGTGTGTGTGTGTGTGTGTGTGTGTGGTGTGTTTGGTGCATGTGTGTGCATGTATGTACACATGTCTCTCAAGGTCAGAGGTCAAAACTCTGCCTCCCACTATTGCTCTCCACCTTATCTTTTGAGACAGGCTCAGGAGCTGAACTTGGCTCACTGATTCACTACACTGACTGGCCAATGAATTCCATGGACTCACCTGTCTCTACGTTCCTAGTGCTCAGGTGATAGACCCAGATGTCCATGCCTGGCTATTTTTACCTAAGTGCTGGCAATTCAAACTCAGGTCCTCATGCTTTTGTGCAGCAAGCACTTTACTGACTGAGCCACCCTCTAAACCCCTAGAACGCATTATTCAAAAGCAATAAACTCTCCAAGGGTATGGATCCCATATGCCTGTGTGGGGCCCTGTGCCATATCAGAGAGACAGTAAATATACATTTTTGAATGATTGGATAGAATGGACTGAAACTCTTTAAGATGATTGCTGTTAGAAATAATTTTTTGTGTTTTTATCCATCAGTAGAGGAATGTTGCCTGTACTGTGCATCTATTTTTCAACAAGGTTTTAGACATGTTCCTTGATAGTCTGATTATCAAAAAAGAGAAAACTACTAGATCGTGGTGTCTTTAAGAGGATTTGTAAGTGGATAAACAGCTTTTCTCGAAAGGTGCTAAGTAGCAGATCCATGTCAGCATGGAGGCCTCTGTCCTATGCTAATTTTTGTTCCACATTTGTCACTGTCAGCAGAGTGTAAGGACATATAAGACATGCTCATTAAGTGGCAAATTGAACAATACTTGAAGGGTAGACAATGCATTCAGTCTAGGCAGATGGGAATAAAGGTCAAATCCTAACACTATGAAATATAATAGGAATAAACAAAGAGTGTCACACAGAATGGCACAACAAATGATGTGCAAAAAATATAACTTGTAGAACTGGGGGGTGGGGGTAAAGGTCTACATCCAGTGTATAACATGATAGCCTCTCGGTCCTTCAGACATGGCCTAAATTAATAGTTACATAGCATCTAAGAAGAGGGAGGTGGTTATGCCCACTTTATGGTCTGCTGGTCTGGCTGAACCTGTTGTGCTGCATTCAGAGCCACTTTTAGAAAGGGATGGATAAATAAGTATGTTTACAGGAAAGCTATCAAGAGGGCAAGGGAAGTGTAACCATGTCACAGTGAGAGAAACTGTACAGCCTTAGAAGGAGAAGGCTCGGTGGAGGACTGACAGCCTTCTAAGGAGATCACTGAAAAGACTCCAGAGGAACCACACTCTCTCAGTGCAGTTCTGAGACATAGAGATCACAGCCTATTGAATACTGGTTTCAAACAGGGATAGGAGTTCTGTGTTTCTCCCAAGAGTTAGAGCTTGACAAATGGGGAGAGTGGTGTGGAGACATGGAGGCTCCTTGATACAGGACTTCAGCTTGAAGCTAGTCAGACATGTGCTGGGCATGTTGGAAGTGGGACTTGTATGTGGAGCTGCCTGGTGGCTTTCAACTCTGAAGATGACCAGTTTCACAGAAAAGAAAGAAGAATAAAACAGTGCAGATACTAGAGAACCTGTCCAAGGGTGAGGGAAGGAATTAATACTGTCAAAACACGCTGGGTTCCTCCCTCATTCCACAGAAGTGCAGTCATCCAATAATAACAGCAGTGTTTACCGATAGCCAGAGAGCTGATGTGCTCAGGCCAGAACTGGAGCAGAGACTCAGCCTCTATTCTCCACTGCCTCCAGCAAGAAGAAATTAATTGTCTGTGTGTGAATGCGATGGTTCAGTATTGCTTGAACAAACTTGGATAAGAAAAGACTTGATTTGAGTACCAGACAAGAATTTTTATGTCCAAGAAAATGAACCATGCCTCAGAACATTTTTTACAAAGAAGATGTATATACATAGTTATATTTATTTGTAGATGAGTCTGGATTATTGTTATACATAGAAATACGTATTGTATTTCTATGTATAACAATAATAAAGGGCTTAGAAGATAGCTCAATGGATAAAGTGCTTGCCACACAAGGATGAGGACTGGAGGTTGGATTCCATCACCCACATAAAGGCTAGGTGGCTATAGCAGTCACCTATAATCCCAGCCTTCTAGAGGCAGAGACAAGAGATCCCCAGGGCAAGTTGGCTACCTAGACTAGCTACATCGTTAAGCTTCATGTTCAGAGACCTTGCCTCAGTAAATAAACTGGAAAGCTATTGAGGAAAACACTCAACATCAGTCCCTGGATTCCATGTGCTTGCACAACCTACACAAATACAAATACACACACACGCACACACACACCATAGTCTTTATGATCTAGAGCTTTCTCAGTGCTTAACGAGACTATAACTAATTTACTCAGCCAAAGCAGTTTTATCCATCTCCCTTCGCCATGTCAGCCTAAGTAAGTTATCTGTAATTAGCATCACCCACCTTGGGAGATGCTACTCACTAATTAGCAAAGAATAACCTTTGGTCCTTGTGCAGGTAGATACAGCACCTTATGATGGAATCTGTGCTTGGATGAGACAGATAAATGGGTTAACCCGTCAAGATTTCTGTCATTTCCCAAGCCAGGAACCCCCTGTGGGCAGTCACTCTTCTCAGGGTCAGTGCCTGACCTGAGAGGCAGGTGCAGATCATTTCCTGAGAGTGTTTGTCAGCTTTGGCTCCAGATGTCAGTTGCCACTGCAGGCATGGCTCTTGCTGGTCACTTTCCTGGGAACTTCTATTCCTCTGGAAATCCAAGTGCTTAAGAACATAAAGCCCCTTCCCATACTTTGTCACTATCTAAAGCTAGCATGCTTCTTTCTACAGTTTTGTCTGAATTGAATTTGACTTGGAAATTAGTAGTAGAGAGTAAAACTGTTAAGTTTTGTTATATGAAAGAGATAAGCAAAGCTGGTGTAGCTGGTCCCATCATTAGTTTATTTACAGAGAGATTAAATAACATCAATCAGTGATGTCCCCATACTAGAATTGAGTTTAGAAAAAAATGTATGACAAAGAGAAAACAGAAGCTAAATCTATTCTTTGGCTCATCTTAAGAGCAGTATATATCAGCTTATCCAATAATTCATTCACCCAGTCAGTAGTTACTGAATTCTCACCATGTGCTAGCTACCGTACTAGGGATTCATTGGTCCATTTGACTTTATATTTCTTTTTCCAACATATCAAGTTGTGTATCTTTGAGGCAGGACAAAAATTAAATTTGTTTTTTAGACCAAAGTATTTGTGTGTATGTATGTGTGTGTGTATTTTAAATATACCATAACACTCTCTGATCTCAAGAAAGATGCTATTTGAATCTATCTAGTTCTCTCCATCATCCACAAGCTTTCTCTCTCACAGAAAAGGCAAGTGCTATAAAAATGAATTGTGCCATATTAATTGTAAGAAGAGTTACATATGATTGTGTGCTAGAGCCAGATTCTGACAATGGTATATCTCTCTGGAAACTTGAGGCATTATTAAGCCACACTACATTTATGCTTGAATAAATAAGATATATCTCTAGTTCTATAAGATAGATCTTTAGATGTAGAATTATAAAGAACAAAACATTTTAAAAACATGATCACCTTAGCTTGTGACAGGAGCACATTCTTGGTCAGTTGCCCTTGCAGGCATGGCTCTCGCTCTTCACTTTCCTGAGAACTGATACTAGCATTTAAGGCCAAGAGTGAACCCAAACTCTGGGAACCACCTGTTCCTTCAGATGGCTCATGGAACTGTGCTCTTGGGACAGGCTTCACTCATATTTTAATTGAAGGAGTATTTCCTAGTATTTCT
This sequence comes from Nannospalax galili, assembly GCF_000622305.1. NCBI lineage: Eukaryota > Metazoa > Chordata > Mammalia > Rodentia > Spalacidae > Nannospalax > Nannospalax galili. The sequence goes on from NW_008360312.1 coordinate 437,148, forward strand.
AATGTCAACTGGTGAAGTAGAAGCTAGGATCCACTCTTATCAGAGAATCTTGCCCTTTGATCTCTGTCTAAAATATCTCACACACACACTATCAAACAGATTTCTCTATTCTCCCCATTGTTTGCAACGAGAATACACAGCTTCTAGCAGTTCAATACATCAAACAAACACACCCACAGTCATTCACTAGCTTGGGTGGAAGACAAGTGGGGTTCTAAGGGATTAAGGTCGGGTGCCCAGATCGCAAGAGGAGCACATGGCTCAGTGAGCTTTTTTGCTCTATAAAGAGTAACCTTTTTGGTTTCAAGGTCATTAGTCCAGATTATGTCCATTTTTAAAAAGTCCTTCCTACAGAAACTCTTCAAGGGCTAGTTGGATCTGTTGCCAAAATTAGTAATTGAAACCACTTAACTGATTTGTTACTTAGTACTGGGTAGGCCCATGAAAACAGAACTGTATAGATAACCAATGAGCATCAAAGTCCTAAAAATATTTTTATGTAAAAATTTTGTCATGTTTAAAAAATTATATGTACAAATGACCTAATACAGAAAAGTAAAAATGAACATTATTTGATATACTAAATATTTTCTTAACAAAACCCTAAATAGGAAATGTCCTTATTTAACTCTGCTCTTCCTTTGGTGGGGTGAATCCCCATGATCCTCTCTGGGCTGCCAGTAGACCAGCTCAAGAATCACCACTCAAGAATCACAACCCTTTAAAGGTAAAAGAGAAATTCCTCTGTGAACCAGACCAGAACTCAGTATTCTACCAAACAGGAGCCTGTACTTCCTTGGGAAACACAAGGTTTAAATGTGGACTATACTTGCATAAAATTGCAAGGAAAACTAAATTTTATTGTATTGTGCTTTTTCTTGGTCCATTGTCACCTTGCACTCAATTTTAGCCTGGGACCTTCTGCCGTCTTACTACACATGCCTCTCTCCAGGAGCTCTTCCAAGACATCCTGGCTCTACATTGGGGCCAGCGTGATGCCCATGGCATTTTACTTTTGATTCATTGGTTGAATAATTTGAAACAAGGTCTCCACCATGTAGTTCAAGATGACCTCAGTCTCAATCCTGCTTCAGCCTTAGAAGCCTGCACTACCATGCTCAGTTGGTATTGGTATTTTAAAGTGATACAGGAAGAGGAAACAATGTGCCCTAGAGGACAAACTCTCACTGACGTGACAGAATGACAATGCCGTGACAGGTGCTGAGGGAAGTTTGATATTTATGGACATAGAGCCCTTCCTTGCACAATGGAAGCAACTGTCCATTCAGCCTGTTCTCACACCATCCTTGCTTTGGACTCAAAGAGAGAGCTCCAATTTTGTTATGTCCAAGACAGAAGTCAGGGCAGGTAGAGCAAAGTCTTGTACATAATGCAGAACAAGCCAATGAAACAATTCATGAAAAATATGGTTACATTTGTCCTTATTCTGGGGAAAGAACAATGGTTCCATGACACTGAGCTATTGCATTTCAAGGGCACATGTGAGGGGTATCACAAACTATCAACTACCATAACAGTAAGGCATCGGTGTGAATGAGGGATGAGAGAATCTGATGCAAGGAGGTGTCATACCCCCGTGTTCACTCCTGCATTGTGCTTTGCAACACCATCCAAACCTCCTGGCTACTTCAGCCAGGCACCAACTGGCATGTTGATCCTGTTTTCTGGACAGTGATGTTTAGACTCCAAAACAAAAAGTACGGAATGAAGGCAAGCTTAGGACACCTCAGACCACCCTATGCAACACAAAACCTCATTGCACAGAGCCAAAGAGAAAGATTTATGTGCCTTTGGAAGCTAGTTTTTATTTTTGGAAGTTATTGTCACTGAGAACTGGCTGTTAGAACAGGATCAAAGTGTTTTCTGTTAAAGGCAACAGACTGCAGCTTTAGAAAGGCTTTAGGAGAATATGTCCTCCCTACTCAGACTCTGTGTATCAGCTCTGGGATGTTGAATGGATAAGGCCCAACTTCCAGTTATTCACAATGATTCGTAATACCCACAACATACAGAGTGAGGACTTAAATGCAGTCATGTATACAAAGTGCTTTGCAAGACTCTTTAAATAGAGCCAGCACCCCATGGTTCATAGTTCACAGGGCTGTTGCAATTTTTATTCTTTCAACCGTGTTCTAAAATTGCATAGTCACTAAACTCCTTTTCCTTACATCTAAATTTGGAATTTAACTTAGCCCATCTGTAAAACAAATTAACAACCATTAAAATCTTAGCTAGATATTTGGGACTGGGCATTTATACATCTAGAGTTTAGCTACTTTTTAAACAACATTTAAAAACAAAAGCGCTTCAGTGCATTTGTGAGTTCCCTGGCATTATGACAAGTTTTCAGTGTCCTTCAGAGAGAGCCCATAACTCCCATCAAATGTGTTTCTGCCCTCAGCAAGTTAACCAGCACTATAAATTAAACCACTAATTTTACTGTAATATTGCTCCAATATGGAGGCTTAGAGATGGCTCAGTGGGTAAAGAGACCACTGTGAAAGTATGAGAACTTGAGTTCAGATCCCCAACACCTAGGTTGTGAACATCTATAATATCAATGCTGGGGAATAATGCCAAGACAGCCGGATCCTGGCACTCCCTGGGCAGCTGGTTTGTCTGAAACTGTAAGTTCCAGGTTCAGTAAGAGACTCACAAAGAATAAGGTTGAGAGCAATAGAGGAAAATTTTCACCTTTGACCTCTGGCCTCCACTTGCACATACATAGGCAGACACACTTGTGTATCACACACACACACACACACACACACACACACACACACACACATACCACAGAGATTGCTTCCATTATTTTGTAAGCTGGCTACTTGTGAAAATCAAATGGTCTCATTCCTGGACTTTTCCAGAACAAATCTTAGTGCTAGGTGGCTAATTATTTTTAAGAAAGGCTCAGTTAATTTCTCTAGACAGAATTGAGACACTTGACACCCAAATGCTCTCTGGCTTTTCCTCATCCTCTTGAGAAGCTCTTTATTTAATAGTTTCCAGTTGATTTATTGGCCTATTGGTTTACAGTTTTACTATATTAACTCTCTTCTTGCCTTTCTCATTGCATCCTGTGGTCCTCCACACCATTCTGCGATGCTCCTTGGATGGCAGGTATGACACTTTATCCTCATCCAAGCTGTGGGTTCTGTTGTAGGTTTTCCCATAATTTTTACCTTGATTTCATTATGGATATGTCAGTTAAGAATATTGATAACATCCTTCTTAATAGTAGTTTTTAAAAACTACTGAAAAAGATGTGGGGAAGCCATTTCACTGATCAACTCAGACCTGTAAGGAGTCTGTAGTATCTCATGTCCTGGAAGCCCAAATTTCAATCAGGGTTAGATCTAAGCTGGGGATTTGAACAGGTGAAAGGCTCTGAATCCCATTACTAATCTCATAACCTTGCAAACCCTGTCTCACCACAGTTATGTCAGCAAGAAAGGCAGCAGGCAGTGCCAAACGTTTAGCTTTGTCACCTGATTTGTGTTATTTGAAGGACTTAGTGCTTGTTTGCCAGAAATTAGTCCACAACTTTTCCCATGACCACTGACATAAGTCATTTATTTGCCTCTTAGGAAAGCAAGTAAGTTAGGAGTAGAATAGAGGGGAAAATGCTACAAAAGAGAAAGAAACCAGGACTGAGGTTGGGGTTCAGTGCTTGTCTAGCATGTGTTGCAACCTGGGTCTAATCCCCGGACTGCCAAAATGAAAGCATTTTTTCTCTTTCTCAGGAAAGTAATAGTCCAAGGAGAACACGGAATACAAATATGTGACGAACTTGCAAAGCAAATACAGAATGAGTATGGACTCAAATATCGGGCAAATGTTACATAAGAGATATTCACAGATAAAAGATAACTAGATAGGAAGTGGAAAATTCCAGCAAGGACTTCCATACAAGAAAGTCTCTTGTGCCAGGCTTGAGATAGGAGTGTCCAAGAGAGGAACAGTTAGGATGGCCTTGTAAAGGAAGAAGCAGATGTTTAAAAAAAAAAAAAAAAGACTATGGAAAAATGAAGTAAAATACAGAGTAAGAAGTTGAAAGACTTTATTCCTGATAAAAATGGTCAGTTTTAAGAACAAGGCAGAGCAGGCATGACTCCATGTTCTTCAGTTAACTCCTTAGTTCATTCATTCAAGGCACGTGTACAGACTCTATGTACTTCTCTAGAAACTAAGGCTACACCTTAGTTCCCTGATCTTGTGTAGTCATAGTCTAGGGACAAGAGACAAAGAAGCAATTAACAGTAGAAAAAAGTAAAGCACCACTTGAATCTATTTGGTGAGGAGGATCCCCAGTATGCACACATGCCTGTGAGGAGACAGTTACCCTAGCGTAAGTGAGCATGCTCAGTGGAGCATGGCTACCATCTCATATGAAGTCTCAGAGTATTATTCCCATTTATCTTTTCTGTTCCAAAGCAGCTGTAAGGTCACTTGCAAATGACAACTGTTTTTTGCTTTTGTTTTTGATGTTTTCAGACAAGGTCTCATTATTATAGCTTGGGCTGTCTTTGGTACTCATGGTTCTCCTGTCTCATCCTCCCAAGTGCTGGATTACAGAGGTGCACCACAAAGCCAAACCTGCTATAGAAAAATAAACAACAAAATTATCACAGTTCTATAGAGTTTGTGTGTAGTCTATTCAAGGATCAAGGACTGTGACTATCAGCACATTTAGAGCTGTCTTTAGAGTTTAAGATTACCTAAACTTGAAGAATGATAAAATGTGCAGCATATGTCAACTGTGTTTTGGAGATGGCCCTCAGATACTGTTTTTATTTCTCCTCTTAGAGTAGAACAGTAATAACAGTATGCTTACTACTACATAAAATTTCACATACAGAATGAATTTTGGTTTGGAAGCACTAAGAATTAAAGATAATCTCACATTGTTCGGTCATCCCACTGTAGAACTATTTTCAGTTTCTTTATCTATTAAACTTTCTATATATAACCAAAGAATCTGATTCAATAGTAAAGAAGCATTTCACTCTTCTGATATCTATAAAGAAATAAACCAATGCGCATTTATTTTCATTTTTGCATATTATCCTGGAGGAGACAGGCTAGTCAAAAACAGTGGCTTCTGATGTATGGCATAAATATGTATGGAATTAATGGGGCATCTACAGGAGGGTTCGTCCCTAGCCAACTGCTGGTGCAAATGATGCTCTGAGACCATCTAGACCTGATGACTGGAGGTGCTGTTTGAGGGCTACTGTTTGTAGAAACTGTAAAAGGATTTCTATTGACTGACCCACTTCTCCTAAGGTTGAGTTTTAATCTTTGAATGTGTTGTGTGATGCGATAGTCGCAAATTAGTTAATATTCATCAGAAGCCTGAAAAAGACAATGAACCCACATAAAATAAAAATAAATATAATCTTTTTTTAAAGAAAATGAAACAATTCAATAATTAAAAGATACACTCAAGGAGTAGGTAATTAAATATTTCAACAGAACATTTGAAGTTGCTAAAATACAGCTTATATTTACATGTATTAAAATCTTTACTATTTGTACTATTTAGTAAGGAAAGATAAATTATTCCATTTTTCATTTTGAATTTGATATATTAATTGCATCTATTGTTCCATCCTTTGTTGATAATATGAAATTACCTCTTTTTTAATTATTTGCAGATATGGACACTAATGAGGATCCTGATGAAGACTATCTTGCAAGTTATGACATTCAGCTCAGTGTTCAGGAATCCATTGAAACCAGCAAGGCTGGAGTCCGTCCTGAAAGGTAACATCCTAACCAAGGGCCACAGTGACATTCTCTATGGCATTCATTTTGCTGTGAGACTCCTGACTCCTGCTCCTCTAGAAAAATGCTTGCTCCCTGACCCCTCACACATACATTCCTTTTTGCTGGTAGGGAAATGTTCACTTTGCATAGATTCTAATAATCTGATCTTCCACAAATCCCCATCTCATGTATAAAAGGAAATTTTCTAAATGGGGAATTTCTAGATGAATTTGACTAGATAGGGTTGCTTATTTTCTGTATGAATGTGGAATCAGAAAGACAGTGGGTACAGTTGGAACAAATTGAAAAGTACAGTTTACATAGAAAAGGTAGACAGAAATCTGTGTATCTGGTAGCACATTCTACCACTGCCCCAGCTAATCTTTACAAGTAAATAGAATAAAGCATACATAAAATTGGTATGTTACATACATAGGTGTATTAAAGGTGTATTAGTTACTTTTCTATTGCTGTGATAATACACTGTGACCAAGGGAACTTATAAAAGGAAGAGTTTATTTGAGCTTACAGTGACAGGAGAATTAGAGTTGGTCATTGCAGGGAGGCATCATGGCAGAGGTGACTTGAGTGGGAGCAGAAGCCAAGCTCTCACATCTTCAAGTAGGCACAGAAAGCAGGGAGTGGCTGGAGATCCAGCAAGGTGTAAGAACTCTCTAATCCAGTAGTGTGCTTCCTCCAGCATGGCCACACCTTCTAAGGCATCTCAAAACAGTGCAACCAACTGGGGACAAAATTTCCAAATATTTGGAGCCTATGGGGAACATTCTCATTCAAACCATCACAATAGGAATAATAGAATCTAAAACTGCAAAAATAAACTCTTATACAAAGCACTGAAAAAAAGTTGAGTAGATTCAATGCTATGAAATTATTTATTTAAAATTTTTAAAAATATTTAAAATATTTTTATTGAGTTTTTGTGCATTTCATACAATAGTTCTTAATCAAATTTAGACTCACTCTCTCACCCATGACCCCCCGCCAGACCTCATGCATTCCTCCATTCCTGCTAAATCCAATCAAGCATTCATAACCAGATGTCCTTCAGTGCAAGTTCATCCACTGGAGTCTAGTCAGCCATCTAGAGATCTTAAGAATCTCTATCCCCCCTCATCCAGCAATAATCAGTTGCCAACAGTTCCTATGCTAGGGCCAGCCTGCTGCCCATTTCCCTCACTCCATGTTGGGCCCTTGTCTGATTCAGTCAGCATGGGTCTTATGCATGATGCCACCACTGAGGCAAGTTCACACGAGCAACCTTCCAGTATCCTGAAAACCTCTGTTTCCCTATATTCATGGACTAACCCTAGCTCTTACAATCTTTCTTCCCCCTTTTCTGAAATGGTCCCTGAGCTGTGGGTGGCTGAGATTTAATATAGAAGTCTTATCTAGGGACACACACTCTACAGTCCTTTATTCTCTAAACAATAGCCAGTTGTAGCCTTCTGTGTACATTTCACTCTGTTGTATAAGGAAGCTTCACTGGTGAGAGTTGAGGACTGCATTAGTATTCTCTCCGTCCTCTGTTCCACTGTGTTCCATGAGCCTTAGGTTTAGAAATTCCCCTGTAGATATGTCACCTCAGACTGGGCATCTCTCAGACATATATTCTCTGTGTGTGACCAGTTGTGGCACTCTGTACTAGCCTCCATCTGTTGCAAAAAGAAAATTTTTTGATGAGTGGTATATGGTACATTTGTCTGTAAATATAAGGATCCATATTTAGGGTTTTCTCTGGGACCTATGACCTCTCCCACCATGTGTATTTGGCTATAATTACAGTGCCACCCATGAGTTCCCTCCCATTCAGAGAATTTTAAGTCCATTTAGATAGCTGTTGATTACACCCTAGATAACAGTGCTGCTACTACTGCAACAATAGAGGTAGTTTGTTGTACCAGTCGTTGTGATTATTAGGGTTTAGAATTGGGTTGGACCATTGATTGATTTTCTTACTTTGCAGCTTGTGTAGAATCCTCTAGAACTATGAGGGCTAGTCTTCAGGGAGAAGGCTTCCAGGTCAGTTCTAGCTCCATTGCTCCAAGTCCTATGTCCGAAATATGCCCTGTCTTCAGAAGTAGGGTCTTACCTTCAAGTTCTGGGAGATAACCAAGGGCTCTGGCAATAGACTGTGTTATTTTGGAAGTCTCTTGGACTACTCTGACCAACAACTTGAAGGGACATCTCTCCTGTCTGGCACTGTGCTCCTTGCCATATAACCCCCAGCTATAAACATGCACTAATGCTCAGACACCATGTACGTATTTCTCAGAGAGTTCCTTAGCCAACACTTTATCTCTGGCTTCCCATACTACCCAAGCTCCATTCATCTCTCCTCTCTCTCCCCATAGTCCAACCTCCCTCCTCCCTCTGCAGTCCAAGTGCCCCTATTTCTCCCCCTCCCCCATAACCCCCACTTCCCATCATCTGGCCTCTCCTGAGTTCCCTTCCCACCCATTCCCATGGTCACTTGCATGTCCCTCCCTCCTCCCTTCTCAGCTGAACATTCCTACTTTCCCCACCTAACCCTGGTAACATCTGTTCCATACCAGTCCCCTCTTTCATGTTCTTGCTTTCCCTTTACCTCTGTTTGCTTTTCATTTTCATGGCTCCTGCCAGGATATATATGCATATGTAAGGGACTGATAACAGTGTCTAGTTCCATACATTTATCTGCAGATTTCATCTTTTCTTACTGTTGAGTAGAACTCCATTGTGTAAATGTACCATTTTTTTCATTATCTGTTCATTGGTTGAAGGACATTTAGGTTGTTTCTATTTCTTAGCTATTGTGAAAACAGCAGTGAGAAACATGGATGTACAGGCATCTTTACAGTATGATGAGTCCTTTGGGTATAAGCCAAGGAGTGGTATAACCAGATCATATCATAGACTTATTTTTAGTTTTTTAAGAGTTCTCCACATTGCTTTCCATAGGGTTGCAAGTGTTTGTATTCCCACAGCAGTGAATGAGTGTTCTCCTTTCTCCATATCCTCTCCAGCATTTGATCTCTTTTGTTCTCTTGTTCTTAGCCAATCTGACTGGAGTAAGATGGAATCTTAAAATGATTTTGGTCTGCATTTGTCTAATTACTATGGATGTTGAGCACTTTTTAAATGTTTCTTAGTCATTTTTATTTCTTCATTTGATAACTTTCTGTTCAGATCCATAGACCATCTCTGTATTAGGTCATTTGTTTTCTTGTTTCTTTGTTTTTTGAGTTCCTTGTATATTCTGGATATTAATCCTCTGTCAGATGTGTAGCAGGTAAAGATTTTCTCCTACTCAGTAGGTTTCCTCCTCACTTCTTTGGTTTCTTGTGCTATACAGAAGCTTTGTAGTTTGAGGAGATCCCACTTTTGATTGTTGACCTTAATGACTGAGCAAATAATGTCCAATTTATAAAGTTCTTTCCTACACCTATATCTTGTAGGGTACTGCCTATGTTTTCTTATAGCAGTTTCAGAGTTACAGATTTTATATTGAGGTCTTTGATCAACTTGGAGTTGACTTTTGTTCAGGGTGAAAGATGGGGTCCAATTTAATTCTTCAACAAGTGAAGATCCAGTTTTGCCAGCACCGTTAGCTGATGATGCTCTTTCCTTTCTTGGCACCTTTGTCAGCTATCAGGTGGCTGAAATTGCATGTATTCATGTTTCAGTCTTCTATTGTGTTCCATTGATCTACATATCTGTTTCTGTGCCAGCACCATGCTATTTTTATGACTATAACTCTGTAATATAATGTGAGATCTAGTATGGTGATCCCCCCAGCATTGTTCTTTTTGCCCAAGATTGCTTTGGATATCTGGGCTGTTTTGCAATCCATATGAATGTTGGTGTATTTTTTCTAGTTCTGTAAAGAATGTCATGGGTATTTTGATTGGCATTGCATTGAATCTATAGATTGCTTTTGGTTAGATGATTATTTTCACAATATTAATTCTACCAATCCATGAGCATGGTACATCTTTCCATGGCGTCTTCCTCTATCTTTTTCTTTAAAGATTTGAAATTTTCATTGTAGAGTTCTTTAATGTCTTCGGTTAAGTTTACTCCTAAATTTTTGAGGCTACTATGAATGGGAGGGTTTCCTTAACTGCATTTTCTGATTGTTTGTTATTAGCATATAGAAAAGCTACTTATTTTTGTAAGTCGATTTTGTATTCTATCACTTTACTAAAATTATTAATCATTTCTAGCAGTTTTCTGGTGGAATTTTTAAGATCTCATATATAGTACCATATCCTCCACAAATGGTGATAATTTGACCTCTTCTTTTCCAATTAGTACTCTTTTAAATTTCTTCTCTTGTCTTATTGTTCTAGCAAGAGTTTTAAGTGCTATATTGAAAAGGAATGGAGATAGTGGACAGCTTTGTCTTGTTCCTGATTTTAATTGAAATGCATCCAGATTTTCTCCAATTATAATGATGCTGGCCTTGGGTTTGTTGTATATGGCTTTAATTATATTGAAGTATGTTCCCTTCATATATAGCTTTAATTATATTGAGGTATGTTCTCTAGGATTTTTAACATGAATGCATATTGGATTTTGTCAAAGGCCTTTTCTGTAGCTATTGAGATGATCATGTGATTTTTGTCAAGTCAATTTATATGATTTATTATATTTATTGCCTTACAAATATTGAATCATACCTGCATCTTTGGAATAAAGCCAACATGCTCATGGTGGACGATTTCTTTGATGTGCAATTTGCAAATATTTTGATAAGAATATTTGTGCTCATGTTCATTAAGAATATGGGCCTATAATTTTCTTTTCTGTTGTGTCTTTACCTGGTTTTGGTATTAGAGTGATATTGGCTTCATTGGAGGAAGTTGGGAGTTTTCCTTTTCCCAACTTTTTGAATAATTTAAGAAGAACTGGTTGTAGATCTTCTTTGAATGTCTGATAGGATTCTGCTGTGAATCATTCTTCACCAGGCTTTTTTTAGTTGGGAGGTTTTGCATTACTGTTCCAATTTCCTTATTTGTTATGGGTCTGTTTAAGCTGTTGATCTCTTCTTGGTTTAACTTTGGTGGTTTCCTTGAATTTAGAAATTGACCCATTTCTTTTGGATTTTCAATTTAATAGACTATAGGATTTCAAAGTATTTCCCCTATGATATTCTGTATGTTTTTCGTGGGGGTGTCTGTTGTGATGTTTCCCCATTCTTTTCTGATTTTGTTGATTTTGATTTGCTCTTTCTTTTGGTTAACTGGGCTAAAGGACTGTCTATCTTGTTTAACTTTTCAAAGAACCAACTCACCGATTCATTGTTTCTTTGAATCGTTTTCTTAGTTTCTATTGTTTTAATTTCTGCTCTGATTTTTGTTATTCTTCTTGTCTACCAGGTTTTGGTTTGGTTTGTTCTTGACTTTCCAGAGTCTTGAGTTGTACTGTTGTCATTTATATGTCCTCTTTCTGATTTTTAAATGTAGGCACTTAAAGCTATAAACTTCCCTCTTAGGACTGCTTTTAAAGTGTCCCAGAGGCTTTGTTATGTTGCATTATCATTTTCATTTTGTTCCAGGAATACTTTTATTTCTTTCTGATTCATTCTTTGTCCCATTCATCATTCAGGAATGTCTTGTTTATCTCCATGAGTTTGTGTAGTTACTAGAATATCTTTTGCTGTTGATTATAAGCCTTACAGCATTGTGGTCTGATAGAATGCATGGAATCATTTCAATCGTTTCAATCAATTTTTTGTATTTGTTGAGGTTTGTTTTGTGTCCTAATATATGGTCAATTTTAGAGAAACTTACATGGGCTGCTGATGCTCGGTGGACTATTCTGTAGATGTCTGCTAGGTCCATTTGATGTAAGATGTCATTTAACTCAGATCTCTCTCTCTGTTTAGTCTTTATCCAGTTGACCTATCTGTTGGAAATAGTGGGGTACTGAAGTCACCTACTATTACTGAGTTGAAGTTAATATGTGTTTTATAGTACTGTAGTATTGTTTTTATGCAATTGGGTGCACCAGAGTTTGGTGCATATATGTTCATGATTGTAATGTCTTCTTGGTCAATTATTCCTTTGATGAGAATAAAGTGACCCTCTTTATCTCTTCTGATTAGTTTTAATTTGAAGTCTATTTTGTCAAATATTAGAATTGCAATGCCTACTTGCTGCTTAAAGTCATTTGCTTGGAATTTTTCCCACCCTTTTACCCTAAGGTAGCTTCTATCCTTGAAGGTGAGGAGAGTTTCTTGAAGATAACAAAAAGATGGATTTTCTTTCTTAATCCATTCCACTAGCCTGTATCTTTTGACTGGAGAGTTGAAGCCATTGATATTTAGTTATTATTGAAAGGTATGTATTAGTGTCATTTTAACTTGTTTGTGTTCTTGGCACTATTTTGTGTTTCCACCTTTCTCTTTTTATTTCTGTAACCTCTTATTCATACTCATTCCATCATTTGCATTGCTTTGAGCATTCTCTGTAGGGCTGGTTTGGTGGACATGAATTCTTTCAGCCTATTCACATCATGGAAATTTTTCTGATCCCCTTCATCTATGATAGATAGTTTTGCTGGATAAAGTATTTAGGGTTGGCATCCATTGTTATTTAGTTTAGAACTGGGAATACTTTGGTCCAGGAAATTCTGACTTTTCATAGTTTTCTTTGAAAAGTCAGCTGTAATTATGATGGGTTTTCCTTTATATGGAAATTACTTTTCTCTAGCAGCTTTCAGTACCCTCTATTTTCTGTACATTTAATGATGTTTTTACCATGACATGTGTGCTGGATAGTTTTAGTGTCAACTTGACACACATGGGTTAAGGGATCCTCAACTGGGGAACTTCCTGCAGTGGACTGGCCTGTGGCCATATCTGTGAGGCATCTTCTTGATTGTTGAGTGATGTGGGAAGGCCAAGCCCACTGTGGGTGGTGTCACCCCTGGGCAAGTGAGCCTGTGTTGCATAAGAAAGCAGGCTGAGCAGGGGCCAGGGAGCAAGACAGTAAGCAGCGTTCCTCCATGGCCTGTGCTTCAGCTCCTGCCCCCAGCTTCCCTGTCCTGAGTTCCTACATTGGGCTCCCAGATGAACTACAACCAGGGAGATGTAAGCCAAATAAACCCTTCCTTCCAAAGTTGGTATTGGTTAGAGTATTTTGTCACAGCATTGAAGAAACAAACTAGGATAATAATTGATGCCAGGAGTGGGGTGTTGACTGTGAAGAACCTGACCGTGTGGGGTTTGGGAGGAATGTGGAAGATTTTGGAAATTTGGGCTAGAAAAGCAGTTGATTGCTGTAAGCAGAGCTTAACAGACCATTCTGCTAGGAGCCTGGAAGAAAGTAGTGCTGAGAACAAAGTAGTTCAGAGAGAGATAAGGACTTGAGCAGCATTTGGGATATTTTGGCAAAGAGTCTGGCTGTAGTCTGCCCTTGACCAAAAAGCTTGCCTGAGGCTAAATTGAAAAGCAATGGATTAATTTCTCTGGTGGAAGAAATTTCAAGATAGCTTAATGTGGAAATAGTGGCATGGTGACTATTATGCAAGTCTACAATGAAAAAGAGCAAGTGGGGCAGAAAGAAATACAGAATGTACAAGATGGATTGAAAAAGAGCACTAGGAAGATAAATGCTGGAGCCTTGCCATGTGCTGGAAAGGATCCCTTTGATAGGGAGATTAAAGTGATTAAGGAAGGGGCCTAGAGATCTGAACTATAACAGTGGAGAGAGTGCTCTAGGGAAAGACCACACCTAGTTAAGCCTCCAAATTGTGAAAGAAAAATGCTGCAGAGACTACTGAAGAGAAGATCTTCTAAAATGGATAAAGTAGGCTGGAGTCCATCCCAAACTTGCAGTCAAACTTGGCAGTGTCATTCACCTGCATGCTGGCTTTAGAGGCATGAAAGATGAAGTGAAAGTGATGAAAGATGAAAGTGAAGCGGTCATCAGTTCTTCCTCTGAGGTTTCAGAAAGCCACCAAGACCAGGCAGTGTGCAGCAGGGGTTCCTCTGCATAAAGAAGGCCCTGGTAGGCCACTGTGTGAAGCTGTGAAGATGAAGCCTTGTCGGCAATGGAGACCTCAAGAAGATGTTTGTGATGCCAGAGCTGTGAGGCATCTGCCCAAAAGACCTGCATACAGGGAGTGGTACCAGCCCAAGAGAGCGAAGTATGTTGCACACAGCAAAGCTGGAGAGGCTGAGCCATCTAAGCCTTTTGGAAGTAATGTCCCAAAAGTGGAACATGGAGCTACTGGATTTGGTGTTTGCCCTGCTGATTTTAGGTGTTGTTTTGGTCCAGTATTTCCTCACTATGCCTCAATTCCTCCCTTTTTGAATGGTAATGTGTATTTGGTTCCACTGTATGTTGAGAGTATGTAATTTGTCTTTTGATTTTACAGGATCTTACAGTTAAGATATTTCCCTTAGTCTCAGAATAGATTTTGGACTGTGGACTTTTGAATAATACTGAGACTGGTAATGACTATGGGGACTTTTAAAGTTGAATTAAATGCATTTTGCATGTTATATGGTCATGAGCCTATGGGAGCCAGGAGGTGGAATGTGATGGTTTGAATGAAAATGTCCCCCATAGGCTCCAAGTATTGGTGGTTCTGTTTGGGAGGTCTTAGAAGGTGTGGCTATCCTGGAGGAAGCATGTCACTGGGGGTGGGCTTAGAGAGTTCTTAAGCCTTGCAGGATCTCCAGTCACTCTCTTCTTTTCCTGTGCCCACTGGAAGATGTACAGCCTAACTTCTTCTGCTGCTCCAGCCACCTCTGGCCACCAGCCACCTCTGGCCACCAAGCCACCTCTAGCCACCAATGCCTCCCCGCCATAATGGACTGTAATTCCCCTGGAACTGTAAGCTTAAATAAACTCTTCCTTTTATAAGTTGCTTGGGTCAATGTTTCTCTCTAATACAGAACTTGGTACCAGATACAGAACTTGGTAACTAACACAGAAATTGGTACCAGAGAGTGGGGCATTACTATGACAGATCTGACCCAGTTGTTTTTGGGAGATGAGATTTGTGAAAGCGTTTGGGACTTTAGGCTGGAGAAGCCATTGAGGGTTTAGAGTTTGTTGCTGTGGAAGTTGGAACAGTTATACTTAAAGAGTTGTGAACAATGGAGGCCTGGCTTGTGAAGCTTCAAAGGGAAGCAGGGACTATCGGGGCTGTTTGTGTGATGTTTTGAATTGAGAATCTGTGGGTTCTGGTTGGCTGTGGTTGAAGAATCAGCTGTGATTAAAAAGAGACCAGAACTGAAGTAAAACCTATGCTTTACTGGGACAACTGATACTGGTTAGCTGGGGCTGAAAATTAGCTGTAAGCAACAAGAGACTAGTATCACTATGGTGAAATCTTCTGGGAGGTATTTCCTCAGGGTCCGGACACAGAAGCTATGGTTGAGAGGAGGCCTGAGCCTCCATCTCTAGCTGGAAGCAGAACTTGGTAATGTGTAAGAGTCTTCTGCCTGGTTCTGGTATTGAAAGCATGAAGGGTTTACAGAGAGCAGCTGAGGCTTGGTACTCTGAGAGGCTAGGAAAGGCCATAGGTAAAAGTGAAGCCTCTGTTGCATTGAAGACCCCAGGATCAAAGGGGTCATGGAGAGAATATGACACTTTATACCCCAAGAGGCAAGAAGAGGCCATTGGTGAAGGTATAGCCTCAGTTTCAGTGGAGACCCCAGCTTTTTGGAGATGCCAGGACCGAGGGATGACCACCAAGGACAGCAGCAGGTGTGGAATGGAGCTGGCCTGGGTCTGTGAGACAAGCTGTGTGTACCATGGATGGCAGAGTCAGAAGTGGAGCTGCCAGAACCCTTTGGATCCCAGAAGATCATGAGTGAACCCCAAATGTCCAGCCTTGAGCTACTTTGCTGGACTTTGGTTTTGCTTAGATGTGCCTGATTCTTCCCTTTGAAATAAAACAGTACTTGTTTTGGATTTTACAGAAGCTGACCCACTGTTAAGAGACATTCATAAAAGACTATGTTCTTTTAGGTGTTTGGAATTTTTAAGGTTGTACTATCTATCTTATGTTGTGATATTAATGTTAACATCATATGTTGGGGACAAGAATTGGAAAGGTTATGGTTTAACAGTGATATGTTTGTGTGTCAAGTTGACAAGGTGTAAATTGTGCTGGATAGCTTTAGTGTCAACTTGACACACCTGGATTGAGGGAGGCTCAATTGGGGAACTTCCTGCATTGGATTGGCCTGTGGCCATGTCTGTGAGGCATCTTCTTGATTGTTGAGTGATGTGGGAGGGCCCAGCCCACTGTGGGTGATGTAACCCCTGGGCAGGTGAGCCTGTGTTGCATAAGAAAGCATGCTGAGCAGGGGCCAGGGAGTAAGTCAGTAAGCAGCATTCCTCCATGGCCTGTGCTTCAGCTCCTACCTCCAGGTTCCTGCCCTGGGTTCCTACCTTGGGGCTCCCTGATGAACAGTGACTTGGGAGATGTAAGCCAAATAAACCCTTCCTTCCCGAGTTGGTATTGGTTAGACTCTTTTGTCACAGCAATGAAGAAATAAAAGGACAATAATTGGTACCAGGAGTGGGGTGTTGGCTGTGAAGAACCTGACCATGTGGGGATTTGGAGGAATGTGGAAGACTTTGAACGTTTGGGCTAGAAAACCTTCAGGTTCTTGCAAGGTAGTAGGCTGGTCAGTAGTTGGTGGGTTAGTGTTGTAGGTAGGCTAGTCAGGGTAATAGAAGGGCTGATCTGTTTCAGACAGGTCAGGAGTCCAGGAGAAGGTGGAAATGGTGACCCTTGGAGGGTCTTAACAAACTATACTAGAGGATTGAGCTAGTCTGGGTTAGGAAGCTAGTCCAGAGATCTGAAGCAGGAGAGTAGGAGTGGGTCTGTGCCCAAGACTGGCAGTATGACAGTGTGGGGATGGGTAGATTCATGAAATTATTTCTTTTGAGCTGTTTGTGTGTGTGTGTGACTATGGTATTTGTGTATGTGTAGTACATGTGTGTATACAGATGTGCACACCTTTGCAGAGGCCAGAGGCTAATGTTGAGTGTCTTCCTCTATTATTCTTCATCTTATTTTTGAGACATAATCTCAAACTGAACCTGGAACTTGATGATTCAGCTAATCTGAATAGATGTAGATGAGCAAGTCCCAGGCATCATCCCATCTCCATCTCCCAGTGCTAGGATTTCAGGCATTTGCCCACTCTTTTTTAAAAGGATGCTAACTCCAAATTGAGGTCCTCATGCTTGCACAAAAAGCACTTTACCAACTGTGCCATTTCCCCAACCGTTTTGCTTTTGAGCTTTTAAAACTATATATAATTACTCTGGTTTCTCTTCAGATCATATAAATCTTTTGCCTTTTAAAAGTTCCCATGCTATATATGTTATATTGAAATTCTGGTCTTTTAAATTTTTTTTTTCTCATAACTGTAATAGATTTTACTTGAGAGTAAGGCATTAAGGCATTCAAACAATGGGATCTTAACAGTTGTTACTGGTTAATGGAGTTAATATGTTCATTATTAAGTTCCTTTTTCTATTTAAGAAGCATGTGTAGCCAGGCATGGTGATGCATGTCTTTAATCTCAGCACTCAGGAGGCAGAGGCTTGGGGAGAGGAGGTCTCTGTGACATCAAGACCCTGCCTGGTTTACACAGCAAGTTACAGCCAGCTGGGACTTACAGGGAGACCCTTGTCTCAAAAAAATAGCCATGAGAGCTTGTATCCTGCCTATCCAGATTCTGTTCTATATATGTCCTGCCTGTTTTGCTTCTGAATCAGTCAATTAAATACTTCTAATGTACACATGGGTCATAAACTCCCAAGTGCCTCTCAGTAACTGCTATGATCCAAGTGATATTTATTGAACATGTAGTTTTGAAAGTTGGGGGTGTGTTAGAGATCTTCCTAATTGTGCTCGTTTGTTTTTGTGAACTTGATGCAGTCTAGTCAGTTGAAAATAGGGTACTTCAACTGAGGAATTTCTTCCATCAGATTGGCCTGTGAGCATGTCTATGAAGCATTTTTTGGATGGCTAATGTATGTAGGAGGGCCCAGCCCACTGTGGGTGATGCCATCACTGGGCATGTGGGCCTGGGCTGTATAAGAAAAGTAGCTGGGCAATCCAAGAAAAGCAAGCCAGTAAGCAGTGTTCCTCCATTGTCTCTGCTTCAGTTCCTGCCTCTAGATTCCTTCCTTGAGCTCCTGCCCTGTCTTCTCACCATGATGAACTGTAATTTGTAAGCTAAAATTAAACCCTTTGCTCCCCAAATTGCTCTGGTCAGTATTATATCACACAACAGAAAGGAAACTAGAACAGAAATTTAACCCCATCTTTTTACAGATAAAGAAATCAATACTCAGAGAGGCTAATAGACTTTTCCAGAGCCACAAAGTCAGGCTATGACCTACAGCCAGGCCTCTCGCTCCAATCATTTACTCCATTTGCATTGCTTAGAAAGGCTACCAAGAAAGCACCTCAATCTTGTAGTTTGCCATCCTCACTAGTGTTCTATGTGTCTGACTCCTAGGCATTTTTAAAGTAAAGGAAACCAGCTATATGATTTCCATGCCTGTCTTGATTATTGTAACTATGTACAAAACCTCAAAAAAATTAGACCTATAAAATATATCACTAGTACAAATATGGCTTGATTTTTTTTTCTCTGCTAGATTTGTGCCGTTAAGTCGTCAGAACAGAAAGCTTGTAGAGGCCATAAGGCAAGGTGAGTGAGCATATGGTCTACAGTGGGGTGGATCTGAGAGTTCACCTTGTCGGGACAGATATGGAACCAATCCACATGTTTTATTTAGGTCATATTCTTGAGCTCCAGGAGTGTGTGCAATATAAATATGCTCTGGATGAAGCTGATGAGAATGGATGGCTCCCATTGCATGAAGCTGTCGTTCAACCTATTCAGCAAATACTTGAAACTGTTCTTGATGGTAAGAGAAAATGACCATCTTTTGACACAAATAGAGCAAAAATATAGACGTTATGGTGGTTCCAAATGAACCAACAAGCAAAAATAAAAAGCAGAATGAAAGACTATTTGGAATTTGCAAAGACAATAGCCATGTTTTAAACTTGAGTATAAAAATTAACACAGTTTATAACATTTGCAGCTGACCTTTTTCATCCTTTCATCTAAGAATGTGGCACAGGGTGGTAGGAAGGCATTGTTAATACCTGTGATTGATAGAAGCTTTTCACTATCACAAACTAATTGATTCAATACAAAGTTTTTCTTTTTAAGTTATTTTTTTTAATTAACTGGAGAAATGGTTCAGCAGTTAAGCACGCTTGCTACACTTCCAGAGCACCCACATATAGATCCAAGTACCCACATCACACAATTTAAAACCAGTTGTAACTCCAACTCCAGGGGATCCAATGCCTTCTTCTGACTTCCAAAGGCACCCATATTTATGTGGTATACACTCACACAGACATACATACCTACACATACATTTTTAAAAAAAGAAAATGAAAATATTTCTAAAAGTTAATTTAAAATTTTTCATCTTCAGCTATTTTTAACAGGTTCCAAAAGAATATATATTACATTATATATTATATATCACAATAAATAATACCCAAGATATTTGTCCTTATAGTACATTAATCTTTTCATAATGTAAGCATCGCTGTGATATATCAACCCAGTATTAAGTGTTTTTCATATCTCAGCATTTTATAGAACACATTAAAAATGCACTATCTTTTAAGCTTCAGTGTTTCCTAGTTCTATATTTTGAGAGAAAATGAGAAATATCTGATAATTAATTGGCTGGCAAATTAGAGAATTAGAAAGCTAGACAGATATAGATGGCTTTGAAGATATTTCTTTTGTAACACAGTGAAGCATTCATTTAAATATATTTCTTATTCATACTCTTCATTCAACAAATCAAATTCAGATATAATTTATATAATGAATAGGATTAGAGAATTGGTTTATAATGTATCCAGAAATGAGAGTTGGCAACACATTTTTTAAAAAAGTAAAAGTAAGCTGAGCATAGACGTTGGTTTTCCAGGTGTCAACATGATTAGCAAGTCCATGCTGTCTATTAACCCTTGCTGTCCTTTTGTAAATATTTTTGTACCTCCTTTAAGTCCTCTCCTTATCATTAATTGCTTTATTCAATCTAATGTATATAGTATTAGGTTATTCTGATTCACACAGAGTCTCGTAAGTAAATATGTTTTTTAAATTATCAACAAAATGTTTTTACGTCACAGCATCCTGTGAGACACTCTGGGAATTCAAGACCTGTGTTGGAGAAACACCTTTGACTTTGGCAGTCAAAACTGGTCTTGTGGAAAATGTAAGGACTTTACTAGAAAAAGGAGTCTGGCCCAACACCAGAAATGACAAAGGGGAGACACCTCTTCTGATTGGTAAGTATTTTTTTAGAAATTTCATCATTTGAAACAAATAATACACATTTAATAACTGTTTATTGGAATCCATGTGGATTGGCTAACATTTTGTGACCTCAATCCCTTCCATTTCCTGAGTTTTCCCTGCCCCCAGCCCTGTTTCACCTACCCCAGAATTTCATTATCCTGTCCCACTGAGAGCTCAGATGTGAAAAATGGTGATTTAGTTTGGTACTCAGTTGTAGAGCACAGCTAATCAAGAGGGCTCTAAATTAGTTCAGTGAGACCAGAAGCGTCA
This sequence comes from Nannospalax galili, assembly GCF_000622305.1. Lineage (NCBI taxonomy): Eukaryota > Metazoa > Chordata > Mammalia > Rodentia > Spalacidae > Nannospalax > Nannospalax galili. Next base: position 457,594 of record NW_008360312.1, read on the forward strand.
AGTCTAAGAGGGCTTTCTAGGTACCTCAATCCCTTCCATTTCCTGAGTTTTCCCTGCCCCCAGCCCTGTTTCACCTACCCCAGAATTTCATTATCCTGTCCCACTGAGAGCTCAGATGTGAAAAATGGTGATTTAGTTTGGTACTCAGTTGTAGAGCACAGCTAATCAAGAGGGCTCTAAATTAGTTCAGTGAGACCAGAAGCGTCAAGTCTAAGAGGGCTTTCTAGGTTGTGTGTGTGTGTGTGTGTGTGTGTGTGTGTGTGTGTGTGTGTGTGTGTGTGAGA
>NW_008360312.1:458765-460644 GCF_000622305.1 Nannospalax galili
TTTCTAAATTTTGATTAGATCAGATAGTTAACAATAATCAGCATGGCACTGTCAACAACAAAAAATACACAAAGCAAGGATCAGACAAGTGTGACTTCCAAAGAAGTCATTTCTCCCACCACCATTGGCACCGTGGCTTTGCAAGATCTTCCAGGTTGTTCCAATGCCACCATTTTCCAGACAGCAGGAGAGAAGAGGAAGTCCTAGAAAAGTATTTTTTACCTAAGAAGGTGACCTGGACAGCACTTAACAAGCAACATTACATTCAGGTTTTGTCACACAGTCACATCAGGATGTGAGGGATGCCAGAATGCACACTCTATGCAAATCGCTGGTGACTGACCAACATTTGTGGCTTCTGCTTCTAACAGGAAAAGGGGGAAAGAAAAAATATAGAGGAAGTAACAGTAATCTCTGTCTATATGCTCACTAGTCAGTGTGTCATAGTAGCAGGGCACCTTTCACAATGGAGCCCAACGCTTTTCTTAAGCAAGATCTACAAGCCCCAAATGGAATATCCATCTTTGAATTGCTTCACTACTTTTAAAGTGATCTACATTATTTTTTATGGAAGCACATCTACCATAAAGTATGTGCAAAAATGTCCATGCCTCTGTCAGCATTTCTATAGCTAGCCTTTGATTTCTGCAAAGAAAGATTTCTTTCTTAGACACTGGAAATACAGAATTATTTTCCGTGTGCTACTTCCAATCCAGTTACTTTTAAAAGGGCAACTAAGTCATGATTTGTTACTTTATTTTGGTTTTGTTTCACCTAAATATTTCTTTCATACCTAATATCCACAACAATGAATATCCACATGCATTTAAAATTATTATATTAGGGGCTGGAGAGATGGCTTAGTGGTTAAGAACACTGATTGTTCTTGCAGAAGACCCAGGTTTGAATCCTAGCACCCACATAGCAGCTAACAACTGTCCATAACTCCAGTCCCAGGGGATCCGACAGCCTCTTCTGACCTTCACAGACATTGCACGACACAGGTGCAGTCACCTACGTGCAGGCAATATACATACACATATAATAAAAATAGTAAATAAAATGTAAAAATAAATAAAATAAAATTGTTATATTGCCTTAATTATTAACTCTAGTCATATCTAAAGTGAGAGGAAAAAATTCTATCACTGAGTTATTGAAATGGAGATAGAATTTCTTGGAAACAAATTTTTTAAATTGAATGATATCTAAAGAAAAAACAAGAGTCTCCATGAAGAAAATAGTCTAAAGGTGCAGTTCGTGTTTGTTATCACACTGGGGAAGAGGGACTTCTCTTGGTTGCCTTCTCTGGCCCCTGTTGCAGAGCCCTGGGCATGTCTTTTAATTTCTGTAGGATCTAAAGGATCAGTTTTGATCTTGGGCTAGTTTGAAATTTTCTACTCAGGGTTCATTGACTTGCAAAGGAAAGATAAGAGAGGAAAGAGTTCCTTTTCCATGGGACTCCATTACTGGTATTTTTCATAACCTGCTTCGTCATCTTTGTGTTTATTTATGAAATATTCTTAGAAGGCAAAAATAAACTAATCTTTGATCCCTCAAGGCTACCCCCCAGCACCTGGCTGTGTCTTAGGGTGCTTTGATGTATCACAGTCATGTTATAGTTACTTGATGAATGGTAGGTATCATATTTGTGATGCTCTGACACTTATTAAGGGTTTTTGGCTCTGGGATACACTTTCTACACACTCTGGGACTTGATGTTCACCTTTCTTCTGTTGGATAGCCACAATGTACCTTGGCCAGTGGAGCCAGGGTAGGGAAGAAGCCCTCCAAACTGCTTGGTTTTGTTTAAGCCATTTACTTTGAAGATATGAATTCATAAATTAAAGTAAATAATTTTCATGGAAAGTTTAAATAA
>NW_008360312.1:460664-476436 GCF_000622305.1 Nannospalax galili
TAGACTAATGAGATGCCCTGTGAATTTTCATTATTTCATTTAGTTATTAGTTTAGATTGTCTTTATGGGTTAGCTGGGGAGATGAGTTCCTACCATTTGCATCATTGTTTCTTTGAAAAATATATTCTTCCAAATTATTAAATTAAATGACACTTTGATTTTTTAAGAAATTACTTTTAAAACAAATTACTTTAAACTGGGCATGGTGGCACATGCCTTTAATTCCAGCTCTAGGGAGGTAGAGGCAAGCAGATCTCTGTGAATTCTAGGTCAGCCTGGTATACATAATGAGTTCCAGGCCAGCTGGGGCCACAGGTAGACCCTGTCTCAAAAAGACCAAAAGAAATTACTTTAAGTTGAGGATACACTGTTGTTTTCATAAATAAAGACTATTCTTGCTATTCAGTATGTTCCATGAGTACAAGGAGAGGGCAGCATCAGAAAGGAAGAGGTTCATTATTGTGAGATCTTTCTAAAACCTAAAAAATGGAAAGACTAGCAAGAAGATAAGAAAAGGAACTCTCTACATAGTCTGTTTAACTTGCTGTGTTCGCTCTGCAGTAACACCCATTAAGATGAGGTGATTCACCACAATTAGAGCCAAAGTGGCAGGTGGACAGGCCAGAGTAAGGCACTGGTCACCAGACTGTAGTCCAGCAATAAACAGGAGCAAACACAGACCCTGCTCAAAGGAAGAAGGCAAAGTTCACCCTCATCCTCCTTTGGAATCATTTTCTTACTCTCAGCCTCAGTCCCTTTCTGTGTTCTACTCCCTTCCTGTCTAGAATGTTCTATGAAGCTTCGTATCTCCTGCTTTCCCCAGCAACAATCTCCTGCTTTCCCCAGCCTCTCAAAGAGAGGCTTTGAGTCTCTCTTCAGAGAGAATACAGCATGGGCTTCTCCTTTCAGTGGTCTGCTATGCCTAGCACAGGGTCTTTCATATAAGGTGTGCATACTAACTGATGGACAGAATAAGTGAGTGACTATTATAAGTGAATCTAAGTGATTTATATCCTAAAAAGACTTTATGTATTAATAAGAAAAAAAGTCACATCTTTCCAGTGTATTCAGATCTAAACAGAGACAACATCCTAAAAATTCAAAATGGGAAAAAAATACTTCTAACAGTGAAGACCAACAGGGAAGCGACATCACATTTATTGACCCTCTTAAATTATACTTCATTAACTAGCACATACTTCATCCACTCAGAACAGCTGACCAACCTAGATTCTATACCATCCTAATGATAGCTTGTCACAGACTATAGGAAAGTAAAGTTCAATAGTGTTTACTTCTATTTTGGTAGGAAAAATAATATTCGTTTTGTGGGGAAAATGATGAATATTATTTACACACGGAGCTCCAGAGTCCTAGAAATGATATTGATACTAAGAATAATTTACTGTGCTCTTATTATATATGGGGTACTATATTAAATGTTTTATATATATTCTTTAATTTTTTTAACCTGATAGTAAATGTTATTCCTATTTATTGGGAAAGAGAATGAAGTTTGGAGAGTATACTCAGAACATTCTATCCTGGTGATGAGCATTTTCCATAAAACTTACCCTGCTCTGAGTCCGAAGAAAAGACAGTATGCTGCAGACTTAGATGCCACAAATAGAAATGCAGGCATGAGAAATAAAAAGCATTTGAAAAACACAAGAAATACAACCCTTGCAGAAGGAAAAGGAAGAGCCAATATCTGTTTTGATATTAAATTTGGTAATTAGTTTAATTTCATGTAAAGTATTCATATTGATATGCCTTTCTGTTGGCTGTTCTTTAAAAAAAAAATCCTTTCAAGCTGTGAAAAAGGGCTCCTATGACATGGTCTCTACTCTGATTAAATACAACACAAGCCTTGACCAGCCCAGTGTCAAGCGGTGGTCAGTAATGCATGAAGCGGCCAAACAAGGCCGGAAAGATATCACAGCTCTGCTATTGAATCACGGAGGCAATGTCCACCTGAGAGATGGATTTGGAGTCACACCGCTAGGAGTCGCCGCTGAATATGGTCACTGCGATGTGTTGGAGCATCTAATCCACAAAGGTACGTGAAAGGTGGTGTTCTGCTCTGTATTTTTTCCTGCTCTCAGACTTTGTTCTTCCTTCCTTGTGGGCTCCTCCTCTCTGAAAGTAGCTGGTGTGATGCTTTCAACCAGAGTTCCTCATTAGACCCCAATTCAACCAGTCAAGCCTTATGCATTGTGACCTGCAGATCTATGTGACCAGTCCTGATTGCTCTCTCCAGAAACAGCCCAGTTTCCACACAGCAGGCTGGAAGGGCTCTACTATATAATCTTCTTTGCTGAATTCCTGCTTTTTTTCCCACCTCCTGATGTAACAATCTCTCTCTTAACCAGGACTGAGAGGTTGGCTTTATCTCTAAATCCTCTACCACACACTTTCTTAAACCCAGACAGCTGCAAAGACCCAAAGTTTCTCTTGTCCTCCTCTTACCATCTGTCTGCCAGCTTTTAGGTCCCTTCCATCTTCCCTGAACCAGTGTGATCATTTGCTAACTATTCTCCAGGTTTCCATTCTCCTCATCAGAAAATCCATGCTACATCCTGCATTGTACTTCCTCCTCTTCAACAATAGCTGGAATGGTGTATTCTGTTCAAAACACTTAAAATAATTCACTGTTCCAATCCTGCATTTTACACTCCAACCAAAAGAGAGTATCAATTCTCTTTGCCTCAGCTTAGGTCATGCCCTTGGCCTGATTCAGAATGCTCTAACACAAAATTCAAAGTCAAACTCTTAAAACACTCTCCTAAATCCTTTTTTAAATCTCTCAACAGATCATGACATTACCCAACCTCAAGTCCTCAAAGTGCTTTATACAACTGTACAATCAGGAATTTAAAAATACAGATCCTAACTTGGTTTCTACACTTACTCAGACCTTTGTCTACTTAAGTGCCCAGTCCTCAGATTCCTCATACATACATGCAGGTGAGGACCACGTGATCCCAGTGGATCTTCTATGGGACAAAAACTGACACTTTTTATGTCTCTCAATGTAACCTCATAGAATTATTACATAGTCCCTGGGAAATATGCTACAACTAGTTTGCAGTTGAAGGCACGGAGACACATAGAAAGCACAGCCCAGTTTTCATGTAAGCAGCAGATCCATAATCAAGCATGGCCTTCTTCCTTGCAGTAGATTCCTACTATAGATGTCACTCCAGTGTCATACCACATGTATTCTCTAGATACATCTTACTTCGTCTTCCCTTAAAGCTCCTTAGATAGTCAGGCTCATTCATTTTAGGGTCACACATAGAGGTATCCATAAACATTTGTTGAATTGAAATGTTAAACATTATTCTTAAGTGAAAATGTCTAATGATGGCTTTTTTTCTGGAAACATTTGTCCATCACTGCAACTGGCTTGGTTTCTCTCATGTTTTTGTGGCTCCTTCTCCCCCAGATTTTAATAAATTGAAGCACGTTGCCTAGCTATTGTTGAAACTATGGAAAATATAAGTGGTCAAAATTCTATACTGTTAAGCTTTAACTAGCAAGGAAAGTAAACAGGTTATTTTTAAGGGGCCAACCTAACAATGTTGCTCAGTCATCTTAAGCACATACTTTACTCTGCCAGGTGGTGATGTGTTTGCTTTGGCTGATGATGGGGCATCCGTGTTATTTGAGGCAGCAGGAGGTGGAAACCCTGACTGCATTTCTCTCTTGTTGGAATATGGAGGGAGTGGAAATGTGCCTAACAGAGCAGGACATCTTCCCATACACCGAGCTGCCTATGAAGGACATTATTTGTAAGTAAGATATTATGAATTGTCACTTTAAGTTTTAAAATGCTGGTGTATATCCAGTACAATCACAAGTTTCTCTACATGATACTCCCCTACATCCAAAGAAAGTGATCACAAGTTCTTTGTTTAAATGTTTATAATTTGCTATTCTTCTTTCATTTTAGTCTTGACTATCCATGGAATGAATTTATACTACTTTTAGTGTATACAATCCAGAAAAGTAGCATAATAACATAAAATCTCTTTTTAGAAGGAATAAAGTTATAATTGAGAATTCTTCACAAACTGGCAAGACTTTCAGTTTAAAAATAATTGGTTTAACTAAAGGTTTAAAAATTTCTAAAAAATTGTCTTTGATTAAAGGATTAAAATTTGTAACAATGCTATGTGTTTCTTCAATTATTTCTTAGCATTACTAGGATATACTATAATGATAAGTGTATTCTTGAATACAAGTTCCACTATAAGTTTAGATTTATTTTTCTGCACAAATATTGGATAGACTTTTAAATCATAAAATGTGTTACAACCAACACAGTAGTAGAAGCCTAGAATACAGTATTAAATTATTCACCAGGAGAAGGTAGTTTTAAGAAATTAAATATGTTTTGTAAGTTCAAAAACTTTGAAATAGATAGGCTTTACCATTTCCAGCAGCCACACTGGCTGAGTTAAGGGGCCAATGACACATAATTGATGCTAAGTGACATGTTGTTAAAGTTTACCTGGATTTACTCCCAGTGTTCATAAATTCACACATGGTAGCTCTGAATTAGGCACAGGAGATCAAGTTATCTTTGCTTGGGGCTCTCATGAATCCTAGTTGGTTAGTGGAGTGTGAATTCACAAGTATTTCTCACATGTATTTAGAAATATAAGCTGGGGTCAGCTATTTCAGGTAGATGAATGTAGGTTTGATGGAATAGTACAGATTCTTCTTTTTCTAAAAACTTACTTTTGAGTTGTATAGAAGGAGACAAGATGTACATGGACAGTATTAAAGAGTTCATGGCTTAGGACACAGTGAAGGAGAAATAATAAGTGAGGATCAAAATATTCAAATTCAGCCCTTTTTTCCATAGGTAGTTGTGTGACCTTGGACAAGTCATGTTCCATTTTAAGACTTCATATTGTTCTTTAAATAAAAGGGTTATGCTTAGCAATGTTCAAGGTCACTTCCAGATTTCACTTCCCAAGACTCTGTGGTTTCTAGTAGTCATGATTATGCAATGCTTGTTTGCCATCAGAAGAGTTTACTCTCTTTTATAACCTTTGCAGTATTTATCTGTTGATTTCACAAATTTTATTGTTCATTGAACTGGAAGTGGGGGATAGTTGTGAGGACTCACACCTATTATCAGGATACTCCTGATATTATCCAGGATACTCCCTGGAATATTTCAAATGGAAAGACAAACTAAAACTCAACTAAATTACATTATATTAAACAGGATATCTTGGTGGACAGAGGTTAAGCATTTCAGTACAAAATTATGTAGAGAAAATAAAAAATCTAAATAAATCATTCACTTGTCTAGTGAGACAGATTTGTTTAATGACTTGATTTTCTTTATGCAATGGGAATATTGTAGGAGTTTTTTGTTTGTTTTAGAGCTCTGAAATATCTTATCCCAGTTACATCCAAAAATGCAATTCGGAAAAGTGGGCTAACTCCAATTCACTCAGCAGCAGACGGACAAAACACCCAGTGCCTGGAACTGCTCATTGACAATGGTTTTGATGTCAATGCCCTGCTTGCTGACCACATTTCCCAGAGCTACGATGATGAGAGGAAGACTGCACTGTACTTCGCCGTCTGTAATAATGATATTCATTGCACAGAAGTCCTTCTGGCTGCAGGTGCGGATCCAAACTTAGATCCCCTCAACTGTTTGCTTGTCGCAGTAAGGGCCAATAGTCACGAAATTGTCCGGCTGCTTCTCTCCTATGGAGCTAATGTCAATTGTTATTTTATGCATGTGAATGACACTCGTTTCCCCAGTGCCATTCAGTATGCTCTAAATGACGAGGTCATGCTGAGGCTGCTGCTGAATAATGGTTACCAGGTGGAGCTGTGCTTTGACTGCAAGCACGGAGACATCTTTGGAAATTCATTCGTATGGTCAGAGATAGAGGAAGAAGTACTGCCAGGATGGACACCTTGCATAATAAAAGATAACCCAGTGAGTCACATCTTTCTTTTCTTCATATTGGGTCCTAACTCACATTTGTTTCAGCAATCCTTCTAAATTTTAATTTGTAAGCCATTTTGATTTCTTCAATGGTCCATAAGTTGATCAAGAGCATGCTGTTTAATTTTTATTCATTTAAAAAATTTCTAGATTTTTTTTCCTGTTACAGGTTCCTAGATTTATACCACTGTGTTCAGAAAACATCATTGAAATTTTAGAAATTTATTAAGTGCTTTTTAATAGTCTTACATATAATCTAGCCTGAAGGATGTTCCATGTACTGTTAAGAACATATATTCTGCAGCTTAACTTATAAACTCTGACATTTAAGTATGTTACTTACAGAATTAATTCTAATTTTGTGTTTCTTATTCTTGACTTTTTGGTACTAATATGGATAAACAAGCATAAAATTACCATGAAAAGATGCTGTTTATTTTCTTGAATTAAAAACAGAATGTCAAACTATATAAAAATTTATGCAATTTTTCACTTGTGCTTAATTGGTGGAACATTGGAGCTGGATAGAAAAAAGCATGGCTCTTCCAAATATGTTCCCTCTGTCACATCAGAACCCTGCATATGTCTTCAGAACTATTATTTCAAAGAAATAAGGAAGACATCTGCTTTTCATTTTTGTTTGTGATAAGCAAGAATAGCTAATTTCCTATAAAAGACAGAATAATTTTTCATAGTAACACTGCTTATGTATAGGCATATTAAAAGTATCACTAAATTAAATTTTTATCAATTCTCTCAGTTTTGTGAGTTTATTACAGTTCCGTGGATGAAACACCTGGTAGGCAACGTTGTCCGTATCCTAATAGATTATATGGATTATGTCCCTCTGTGCGGTAAGCTGAAGTCTGCACTAGAAGTACAGAGAGAATGGCCAGAAATCCGCCAAATACTTGGTAAGAGAAAATGTTTCATTTATTTTTATTTTATGTATGTGAGTATTTTCCTTGTGTGTATGTATGTATGTATAATGCATGTGTGCCGTGACTGTAGAGTCCAGAAGAAGACATTGGATCTCCTGGAACTGGAGTTATGAACAATTGCTAGCTGCCATGTGGGTACTGGGAACCGAACCTGGGTCCTCTGTAAAAGCAGCTGATGCTCGTAACCACTGAGCTATCTCTCCAGCCCCTTAAAATTTTCTTTTTTTCGTTGGTTGGTTGTGGGTTTCTTAAACTCTTCCATTCATAACCCGTTTTGCCTCAAAACATTTTATGCAATGCTGGATATGTGTATAAAATAGGTTTATGAACCAAATGCCTCCTGGTAATAAATCATAAATTTATTTTAAAATAATTTTTTGGCATATATATAATGCTACCATTTCTTAAAGAGGAAAGTAAACTTGCATACTAATGAGATAGATGTACTTCTTTATTTTCACATAAAGGATTAAATCTTCCCTAAATAATTGATACTATGGAATACAGAGCATCCTCTATGCTTTTTGGAGTTGATTTTAAAATTGTCAATGCTGAGAACACTGTTTCACATAAATTTATAAGACAAAATATTAAGGTATTTTTCAGATGTTTTTGGAAATTCTCTCCTTATCCCAAGCCAAAATCATTTAATGATTTTTCATGTAACTCAAACAGGATTTTTAATATCAAATATTCTAATCCAATCCAATCCAATCCAAAGATACACTAATTGAATACTTAGATGCTGAAGAATTATAGGAGGAAAATATCGAAAGTATTTGCTTTTCAAAATTGAATTGTTAGGTTTCTATAAGAGCAGAAAACTTTTAGTGAACAGTAAAAACAATACAACTCACGACATTCAGGCATCTCAATTTTAAGCCAAGACATTTCAGGCAGTGTTAACTGGCTTTGGTGGCTTGAAGATAGATGTAGTACAGTGTGTGCATGTTGTGTGTTCAGAACCGAGACTGCAATGAAGTTGTTCAATGCGACATGGGCAAACACTACCAAAAAAACTCAGGCATTTGATTAGAATTAATGTTTCATTGGACATTTAGAAATATTTTTATTTAAAAAGAAACATTTTTAAAGCAATATTTTATTTAAAAATATTTTATTGTTTTTGTTTTATGTGTATGAGTATATTTCCTTCATGTTTGTAAGGTTGCACCCATGTCGTGCAATGTTCACAGAGATCAGAAGAGGGTACCAGATTCCCCTGGAACTCGAGTTATGGATGGTTGTTAGTTGCTATGTGTGCTAGGAATCTAACCCGTCCTCTGCAAGAGCATCCAGTGCCCTTAACTGCTAAGCCATCTCTCCAACCCCATATTGCCAAGTTTCTGCTATTCCACATTCAATTAGGTGATTCCACATGAGGGTGTAACCCACAGTTTAAGAAGTTGGACTCTGTACAACTCAAAATGATTAGAGAGATAACAGCATAGTAAAACTGAATAGGACTAATCAGACATAATGCTAAGACAGAGAGTCAAAAGAGAGATGACAACATGCAGTCCTTATGCACTCTGATGGCATAGATATTTTCACACATGTTTAATACTGTAATGCATAAATGAAATAATATTTAATCATAATACATAAATATTCACTTTAAAATATCCTTAGTGATATGTTAGTATTGTCATACTGGGAATAAAAGGTGTATTCAGTAACTGGGTAACTAAGGGATATTTTATTTTATTTTATTTGTATTCTTGAGATTCAAGAACCATGAAATAAAGGAAATACTGATGTAATGCAGAAGATGATTTTTTAAAAATCCTGTAGTCCTCAATTTGAGTTGGAAATATCAGTAGGAGTGTATTGTGTGCAAGAGATTAATGCTTGTTATATGTGTGAACTTGTATGTGTATGTCTGTCCACAGAAATGCTTATAAGTAGCAATGGACCTAATATTTTGAGCATCCTTATCATACAGATTTGGTCTGGAAATTCTAATTTCTACAAAAAGTAAAAAGGAATTGATAACTCCCAATGTGAGGAAGGAAATATACAAGGATGATCCTGGAACATCTGCTCAGACTAGGCAGCCAAGAAACTGAGTGACTGCCAGAACCAGATCAGAAGAGTCCATGACCCAATCTGAAGAGATTCCACTGGCCCAACATAGAACCATTTAAGTTTCAGAAACATAATTGTTTCAATGGGTTGAAACATGTCCAAAATGTTTAAATACATGTGTCTTAAAAACTGATCAGTTCCAAAGGATGATACAAAATCAACTTATTATCTTGAAAACTGTTAAAATATTTAAGCCATTTGTCCTATTGTTATGGCATGCCACTAATAACCAAAAAAGAGATGAGCAAAAATTCTTTGTGAAAGATTCTCAAATAATACATGAAATCAGTACATAGTTATTTTATTCCCCCCAATAAATGTGTAGATACAATCATTACACATTAACTATTGTCAACATCATATTCTGGTGGCACCAGATGAAAGAGTATAGTTTGCCAGAGAGATCAGCCCTGAGTACGATCCATTTCTGGATCCAGCTGTCAATTTTCAAGAAATAGAGAAGATAGTGGAACATGACAATGCAGTCATCAAAGTTCCAGCTGCGAGAAAACGTGGACATTTGGGTTAAGATTAACTGACAGGATTCAAAAATGCATAGAAAGAAGAATCTGAAGATTGAAAGATACTTAAAGGACATCTCATAATTGTCATCACTGTTTTCAAAGTTTGTCAGTCCTGTCCTTAGAATAGAGATAGTTTACTTAGATGATGAAATTCTAAAAGGGATGATTGCTATATAAGTCAGAATCCTGCTGATTTACAGGAGGAGGAGATGAAGAATGGTAAAGCTGTGGAAGATATTCTCTAGTGGCTGTCAAAGTTCTATTTCATCACCCGGAAGGTAGTCAGCATGATCACCTAATTATCACTTATAACCTAGGAAACTATACATGCAGGTAGTTTGTCTCTCTATATGTAAAATTTTCAAATACAAGAACTTAAATGGTTTGGCTATTTCCAAAGGAAAACACCACTAAAGTAGAGATAAATTCATTTCCCAAAGTTATAAACCTGGGGAATAACAGGTTTATTACTTCAAAACATCAATTTTTCCTGCAATATCACAGTTATTTCTGCCATAAATAGTACATATTTTTCTTGGAAATGAGAATTAATCACCCATATGTTTTTATTGCAAAAGTATTCCTAGTTATGATGATTTTAGAAAGATATTCCAAGTAAGAATGAAGCCAGTATGTTTTCTATTATTTCAGTGGTTTATTTATCCAACCAACTTCTCAGCTGATTGCTATGAGCCTGGTAACCACTGGATGTCAGGGTACCTCCAGCTATAGGTAAGGCAGTGTATTTGTTAAGGAAAAATGTAAAATTTCAATCTTATTAAAGCATGGGAGGCACCTATTTTGATGACAGTATTTTGTCTCAAGTTTGTGGAAAGTGTTATGATTTTTTGGTGACAAGTTTTTGCTATGCAGCCCAGGCTGCTGTGAACTCTCTATGTAGCTCTGACTGACTTTAAACTCAGGATCCTCCTGCCTCAGTCTCCCAGATGACTGAAACTACAGTCATATACTGAGAGGGCTAGCCTTGCTTTATTATTAAAAAAATGCAATTTGAATGTTTATGGCCTTAAATGTAACAAAAATGAGATCACTTTTGTTATTGAAATGAATGGTCCCTAACAGTGTGTGTGTGTGTGTGTGTGTGTGTGTGTGTGTGTGTGTGTGTGTGTGAATATGCATGTGTATGTATGTGCATATGGAGACCAGAAGCAAACCTCAGGTGTTGTTCAGCAGGAACCATCCTCCTTGTGTTTTGAGACAGAGCCCCTAACTGGAATCTGGTTCTTTCATTAGGCAGGCAGAGCCCCAAAGATCTACCTGTGTCAGCCTCTCCAACATTGGGATTACAGTCATGAGCTACCATGTCCTCCAACATTTTGCAATAGGTTCTGGGTATAGAACTCAGGTCCTCAAGCTTTCATCGGAAACGCTGTACCTTCTGAGCCATCTCTCCAACGCCCTAACATTTTGAATATTATGGTTCCAATATATCAAGGACGTTTCTAATGATTTATATGAACTGATGTGTTAGTCTTCAGACAGTCCTATGAAGTAGGTACCATTGTTATCCACCTTTTCACAAATGACAATACAAAAATCACAGGGCATAAGCCACTTGTCAAGGTCACACAAACACTAAGTGACAGCGCCAGTATTTTAATCCCAGCTGACATTTAAACTTTTGTATTATGCTGCCCTTCCACTAGTTCATTTTGCTGGTATAACATATCAGTGTTGTAACTCTAATATAAAGTAAGACTTGAAAAGAAAGGCTAGCATCAGATATATCAATGTTAGTATCTGTTTTATATATCTCCAATGTTTAGCTATCAGATTCTGGAAACAAACCTCAGGTTAAGTCATGAACAATTTATGGAATCATTGCCTGATATTTCCTGGAAAATTATTCATCAGAAAGACTGGTAGAAGAGAGAGGACACAAAGAAATATGTCTGTATAATATTTAGGTCTTTATTTTATTTTTAATAATTTATTTTTATTTTATGTGTATGAGTGCATTGCCTGCATATGTGCAAGTGCACCCACGAAATGCCCTCAGAGGTTAGAAGGCACTGGATCCCCTGTAACTGGAGTCACAGATGGTTGTCAGCTGCCATGTGGGTGCTGTGAATCGAACCTGGGTCCTCTGCAAGAGCACTCAGTCCTCTTAACCATGGAGCCATCTCTCCAGACCCATATTTAGGTGTTTTTTTTTTTTTTAAGTTAAAGATGTATTTACTCTTAAAAATCAAATCCATTCATTCATTTAACAAATTGTAGTTGAACACCCATAAGAGTCATACTTTGCTCCTGGCACAGATACAGGTGGAATGTCCATCCTCACAGATCTTGCACGATCCAGGAGATGACTGAGACACTTTATTGAAATGTGAATCTCAAAATCATCAGCTGCTAGGATGCACATACTCGTTTCCAGGACAACACTGTTCATGTTATTCTCGGTCTGTGTCTTAAGGTGAACCCAGTAACATTGTTCTAAATGTTTTCTTGTTTTTCCCCTTCATTTTAGAGAATCCTTGCTCATTAAAGCATTTGTGCCGATTAAAAATCCGAAGACTCCTGGGACTCCAGCGACTTTGCCAGCCAGCCTCCATGGAGAAGCTCCCTCTCCCAGCAGCTATTCGAAAATACTTATTATTTAAAGAATATGACCTCTATGGCCAACAGCTAAAATTAGTATAAGCTCAAAATAATATTTTTAAATTTGATTTTAAAAGTATTTTAAAATATGATTTCCCCAGAGATTTGCTTGAATCATTTTCCATTCTTAAGCAGATTTGAATCCACTGAGAATTTTATAGGTATATTGTGTTACCATGGGAAGAACATGTCATAGATTGTTAAAGACTTTTACATATTTTTAAAATAATCAATATTTTGTGTTTGAATTTTTATTGATTATCTTCAGTCTTCAAATTCTCCCTCTCAACTGACTCCTACAGTATCAATGACTGAGACTCTAGGTTTAAAAAGCAAATAGTCATTTTCTCAAACCCACACACATCTGCCAGTGGCTGTCCTATTCTCTTTTTGCTAGAACTCCTGCATTGCAAGAGCTCCTTTGTACCTGCTGGTTCACATGCTGTAATCTGGTGTCTGCTGAACCCTCTATTATACTGCTCATGGTCACTAACAAATCCTGTTACTAAATTCAGTAACCCACTTTCCCTCTTATGGTTGATTCTTGCAGCATCTAACACTACTACCTGCTCCTTTCTTGGTTTTTACTATACATAAATTATTCCTTTCCCTCTCAGCCCTCTTCCCTGACCTCTCTGCCTGCCTTCTTTCTATGCTGCACATCCACATTCAGTCCTTTAGTGATGGGTCTTAAGTCCTTTTCTATTATGCTATATTCTCTGGGAAATTTCATCCACTTGCGTGGTTGCAATCATTTCACTGGCAACAATAAACTTTATAACCGAAGTTCAACCCTTTCGCTCCTATGCTTCAGACTTGTTAGACAACTGGCCTAGTGGACATGCGATCATAAAGATACTTAAATGCAACACATCCCCAAATGAACTCAAGCTTTTTTGCACAAAACGTTTCTTTCTCTTACATTATCTATTTCAGTTGTTGATAATCAATTCAGTTTCCAAAGGAAAAGTCTGGACATCAGCCCTGACCACCCGTTTTCTCAACTAGCATAACAAATCAGCAAATGCCATTATTTGAAACTATCTTTTTGATAGTTTCTTCTTGAAACTATCTTTTTCTATTCAGTCTCACCAATTTGGTCTGTGCTTGACTGTAATCTTTTCCTTCCTGAAGTTATACAGTGCTGCTAAAGTGGCTTTTCTCCATCTTGTTTTGCCCTGACCCCCCCCACAGTCTACATACAGCATCCCAGGTATAAGCAGCGCTGTCTTCCCTCCTCAAAATCACCCCTGTTGCTCACAGGTTAAAACACAGAGTTCTCACAAGGCCTTCGTGATCTAACTCCCCATGTCCTCTTTAGCCTGTCTCAATGTCTTCTTTCTTTTCCCCCCTTCAGATGTGTTACACGTCTTCTACAAGTTTATTCTTCCAGTGAGTCCCAGGTTTTATGGTTTTATAGCACCAGTAGCTTTTGTTTCATTACTTTGAAAATTTTTCAAAAGGTGTCATCTGCTATCATCATCTCCTTTTTTAAAAAGGTTTTGTTCCTTGAAATGCCATTAAATAAGATGGTAATAAACTCAGTCATTAAAATTAGATGACGTTATCTTTGAAAAGACTGACCATGTTGTTCTCATTTCCTCACTGACAAGGGAAAATTTCATTATAGTCCAACAAGTGTCTGAAGGCCTTTGACGGAAACTACTGTGATAGACAAGTCCATGGCTCGTGCACCTCAATGCCTTTGTATTTCCTTCACCATCTACCTGAATTTTTTTTTCCTCCTCCTTCTGCCCCTCTTCCACTGACTCACTCGCTCTTACCCTGCAGATCTCGGCTCAGATGTTGCATAGTTTAGAGTGGAAACCCCGATGACCACCACCTAGAGTTGCTCATGTGGTATTGTAGGAGTCTGTGTTCCACTAGACTGGAACCTTCACATGGGCAGCATCTATATCCCTCCATTCCCTACTGTGTCCTCAGGCCAAACACATTCCCTAGAGCATGAATGTTATACAAGGCCCAGACAAAAATAATCAATGACCTCATGGTGAAATGAATTTCTGAACTGGTTGTGTGACTTTAGTAATATAATTATTTAAAGTGATTATTCTTAGATTTTAATAATGTATTTTCTTTTTTTCTTACATTTACTTTTATCTAATTATTCTTATAGCAGTAAATCACACTCATTTGTAAATTTTCTGAATTGCATTTAATTTCAGTTATCTGTGAAAGATAATTCTGTGAAAGAAAACTGTATAATTAGGGTTATCTTAATGTATTGTGTTTCCTTCAGGATATTTTATATATATTTAGCATTTATGTATTTAATTTGAACTTTAATGTTTTATGTACAAAATGCCATAATTCCTGTATTGCTTTCTTAGTTGTGCTTAAAATTCATTGTTACTTATAAAATAGTTCTCTATAATGAGAAATGAAATAATGAATAATAAATGAAAAATAAAACAAAGGCTGTAAGTCTACTGTGTTATACTTCAGATATTAAATGTATCGGGAGCTAAATAAATTCAAGAACAACTTGGTTATAAAGGTATGAGTTGGCTACACATGCTCAAGATTTTGAAAATGGTTGTCTTGGCATTTTGAAAGGAGAAAAATGTAACCAAAGAAGTGGACACATTCATTGGTCTGAAACAGAGTGAGATTTTACTCATCAAAATGTGGACTTTTTTAGTTGTGTTTTTGTTTTAGGGAGCAGCGGCTGGAAAGAGGAATTGATCCCTATCTAATTAGGACTGTGTTTCTCCTCCAACGTGTCATTTATCTGGGAGAGGGCAACAGCTGCTCCTCCCAGCCTGGCTGAGAAGGCAAGCATTCTACAGTGGTGCCAGCAACCCCCACTGTGCACTGACAAGATGGAGCCTGGTTGCTGTCTTCCTATGCAGCCAAGCTGGCTGTGGCTGTTTCTGCTACTGCAGCTCTTGTTTAGTATGATCCAAAGAATCTTGGTGGAAAAGAACAGAACTGAGTTCTCAGTTGGGTATGTTTTGATTAGCTTTTCTGTATGCCATCATCAAATTGTATTTCCATTTCTGGCTTTAAAAATGTAATAGCCACATTGAAACCAACTTCTTCCTGAAGAATATGGTTTAATCATTTTAACTGACCACAGAACATATTTCTTGGCAATAGAAAGTCAGTGCTGAAGATGAGAAAACAATTGTATAAATGTGCAATGCATCGTTCAATGCAGGCTTCTGAAAAATCATTATATGTGGATCAGACTGCATGGAAAATATAAGATGGAATCTCTCATGACACAGCAATATACTTAATCCTCTTCACTTTCATTGACCTTCTATTAGATAGTCCTATCCATATTTTGGATTTAAGTCTCATTATTCTTATGTGTGCATCCATACCTCCCAAATCAAAAATTACTTAGGATATATAACAATTCTAGCCTGAGCCAGGCATGGTGGGACATGCTTTTAATCCCAGAACTCAAGAGACAGAGGCAGGAAGATTTTTGTGAAATTGAGGCCATCCTGGTCTACATACCAAGTTCCAGGTCAGTTGGGGCTACAGAAATACCCTATCTCAAAAAAGACCAAAAAAAATTCTAGCCTGTTTCAACTTACTAAAGAAAATAAAAATTACATATATATATATATATGTACATGTGA
>NW_008360312.1:476574-479232 GCF_000622305.1 Nannospalax galili
CTGCAGTGCCATATGTAATATAAGAATATGTACATTGTAACAAACAGACATTACCTAAGGGAAATAAATCAGGCATAAAAAAAACAGAAAACACATGATCTCACTTATATGTAGAATATAAAAAGGCAACACAAGGCAGCAAACAGAATGGTACTTACTAGGGATTAGTAGTTAAGAGGGGTATTAAGCATATAACAATCAAATGATACCAAGCATTTGACAGAAAGAATACATTTTAAAAGTTTATTAAACAACATGATGGTTGTCATTAAGGACAATGCATTATATATTTTTACGTTAGTTACTTTTCTCCTTTTCTGTGGTGAAATAGTTGGAAGAAAGCAACTAAGGATTAATTTTGTCTTACAGTCTGAGAGGTCACAGTCCATTAGGGTGGAGAAAGCAGAGCTGTCAGAACATGAGGCTGTTTGATCATATCTGGATAGATCAGGAAACAGGGAGTAACGAAAACAGGTGGGTGTTCATCTGGCTTTCTCCTTTTACCTCTTTTTCAGACTAGATCCCCATCCTGTAGAGGAGTATCACCTACTTTAGGGTGAGTCTTCCCTCCTCAATTAATCCTCTCTGAAAATGTTGTCATAGACACATCCAGAAGTGTGTCTCTTGATTCTAAATCCAGATAAGGTGACAATGATTAGCCACAATTTGAAAATTACCGAGACAGTTCTGCTTTCTGTTCTTCCAAGATGTGAGGAGGAGAGTTCCAGCTGTATGCTCAGCTTCCACTATTCCTTCTCCACTGTGATGGACTAAAGCCCCAGCTGCCTGCTCATCCTCCATGAAGCTACCCACTCCCATGCCTTCCCCACCATGATGAACTACATCACTTCACACCTGAGTCAAATAAACTCTTCTTACTGTAATTTCTGATTAGGTATTTGGTCAAGTACATAAGAAAAACAACTAAGGCAGAAAATTTATAGTAATCAGTGGGGTCATTGCTGTGATAAAGGTGGCCATGTGGGTCATAGGTTTTCTGAATTGGTTTGCAGGAAGAATGTACAAGTTTGGAACTATAGGTTGCAAAGGTTCAAGAACGTAGTCAACAGAGCTTAAACAGGTTCTTCTGGTAACAACTTGAAGGACTGGAACACCAATAGAAACACAGTTAGCAAGAACTTGCTCATGAGGTTTCAGAGGGGTGTGATGACTCTGTTAGGAACTGAACTAGAGATTATTGATGCTATATTTTGGCAAAGAGTATGACTACATCCTGCCCATGCCCTGAAAGTTTGAGTGAGGCCGAATTTAAAAGTAACCAACTAAAGATTTTTGCAGAAGAAATTTTAGACGGCATAATATCTAGGTGTGGCATGATTAGTGCTCGCTGATCTTAGCCAGATTTATCTTAAGCAAGTAGAGCAGAAATAGAGGGAAACATGCAGTTGTCAAGGACAGGATTATGAACACAGTCAAAGTTGAGAACAGTGAAATTTGGACAAAGTGGATGCAATTGTTAAAGAGATTAGCCACTGAAGCTATGGTCCAAGGGGCCCACAATACATCTTGAACTGGCAGCAGAACTTGGTACCCTTGATGCGGTACTGTTTTTGCAGAAACACAAGCTACAAGAATGAGGGGTCCATGGAGGCTTAGAGCATATTACAGAAAGCCTCTGAGCCCAGGCAATGAGTAGCAGGGTTGAACTCCCTCCATGGCACACCTGAGTGGTCTGTGCATGAAGCTGTGAAGATTTATCCTAAATTGTAATGGAGATGTCAGGATGTTGGAGATGCCAGAAACGTGGCTATCTGCTGAGGAAAGCTTCAAGCACAAAGACAAAGTAACCTGAGAGAGGCCATGCAAGATTCAAGCAAACTAGGTGGAAGGAAAGGACCACCCAAGCTAGAGTCCAGATGTTGACACCATGAGCTCAGGTGCTGGACATGGGGCTCCGGTGCCTGGTACACATCTTGCTGAGTTTTTGCTTGCCTTGGTCTGATCTTTCCTTACTCTATTCCTTTCTTCCCTTGTGGAATGGGAATTTTTACTCTGTGCCACCCGTTTTGTGATTTTTACAGAGGCTCCAAGTTAAGAGATCACCTTGAGTCTTATAAGAAACTTTGTATTTTTGAACACTGTTAGAACTATCAGACTATGGTGACTTTTGAAATTGGACTGAATGCATTTTTGCATTATGAGATTGCCATGGACTTATGATGGACGGGGATAGAATGCAATGGTTTGAACATAAGATGTCCCTCACGGGCTCATGTGCTTGAACACTTGGTCCACAGCTGATGTTACTACTTTGGGAAGTTGTAGAACCTTCAGGAGGTAGGCCTATTTGGAATAACTGGGAGTGGACTTTGACGTTTTATGGCTTGGTCCATTTCCTAGCCTGTGTCTGTTTTCTGACTGCCGACCCAGCGTAGTTAGCTGCTGTGTGCTGCTGCTGCCATGTTACCACCATGGTATCTTCCCCAACATGGTAAAGTATATTCTCTCAAACTGTGATCCAGACTAAGTTTTTCTTTCCTTAAAAGAAAGAAAAAGATAATCACTATGCCTTTACTTCTCCTTCACCTCTCCTATTCATGATTCAAGGACTTTCTTTATCCCTTAGAGACAAGAGTTATGCAATTTGAGAGTCTTTTAGATAGACCCACTGAAGGGGTACTCCAATTGCCTCACCCT
>NW_008360312.1:479376-498335 GCF_000622305.1 Nannospalax galili
AAAGACCCCAAAGAAATGTAGCCAGTTTCTTGGCTAAAAGTCAAAATGTCCTTGGGCTTGTTAGCAACATACTCTCTTCCAAAAGCCAAAAATGTCCAAAGTATTTGGGAGCTTGTATCTAATCCTTAAAAGATTTTAGGGTTACCTCTTCAGAGGGGGTAATGTTGGAGGGGAGGGAGTGGGCATGGATTTGATCAAAACACCTTACACGCATGTATGAAATTCTCAGTAAAGTTTTTGTAAAAGTTTAAAAACAATTCAAAAAAAATAGCTTAAGTTTTAAATGCTCTCACCGTAAAAAGAAGCATGTGTGACAATGCATGCTAATTGCTCAATGGAGCCTTCCTACAACAGACACATATTTCAAAACACCACGCTGCATATCATATTTATAATTTTGTCAACTAAAAACATAAAAAGATGCTGATTAACCATAGCCTAAGTGAAATAAGCAAATAAATCCAATCACTAAGACAGTGATTATTGCTTCTTGATTTTGAAAGAGATATAAATGTATCGGTCACTATATGCACATAGAGTAGGACTGTGAGAAACCACTTAACATTATTATCATTATCATTGTCATTAGTATTATCATTATTATTACAAGTAATAGTGCTAGTACTCAAGCTGCAAACATGAAAATATCTGTCTTATAGTACAAGACTGAAATCTGAGCATATGTATGGCATCTTTCTGTCATCTCCAAATTCTTGGACAATAGTCATAGATGAGAACTTAGCACAGAACTTACATCCCTAACACATAAAACCTCACATCTACTTTTGCTTTATAAAGCCCTGGTCATCTATTAATTGCCAAGGGAAGAAAGGGTATCTTAGAGGAAGAGATGTATGGGAAGAACAGACTTATTTGACCTCAATAGCCTGTGTTATATATAACCACGGTGAGTACTGGACATGTCTGAGGATTTGCTGTTTTCAGAAGGAGACGTCTAGTAATTTGAATCGGGGCACTGAGTGCCTAAGAACACTGGACTGGCAAGCAATTCTACCACAGGCTCTGACAGGAACTTACATTCTGTGTTTTATATTTCAGTGTCAAGACAGCCATTGATTTTACCTTGCAAGCTGTCCCTGCCATGATCTCCCAAGGAGTTATTTAACCAAAAGTCAAAAATTGGCAACAGCTCAAATGTCCATTTGTAGGATGAACACAAAGTGGCCTGCCCACTCGATGAAAAATGTTTACTGAGCATGCCCCCAGGTGGATTAACTCCAAAACCCTAGGTGAAGTAAAGAAACCAGTTAGCCACAAACCATGTGATTGACAGCAGTTATTCACAATATTTCAACAAGGTCAATATACATAGAAAATATATTAGTGATGGCCTATGTCTATGTGTTAGGAATAGGATCAATTACAAATGGGCACAAAAAATCTTTTGGGGCCAACAGAAATGTTCAGAACTTGGTTTTGGGTGATGGTGATACAAGTTGGTAAATTTACAATTTTTTTTAATTGAACTTTATATTTACAGTGGGTCAGTTTTACAGTACGTGAACAGTACCTTAAAAAGTCACTTTAAAAGAAAGACTGGTGGGGCTGGAGAGATGGCTCAGTAATTAAGAACACTGACTATTCTTGCAGAAGACCTGGGTTCGAATTCCAGCACCCACATGGCAGTTAACAACTGTCCATAACTCCAGTCCCAGGGGATCCGACAGCCTCTTCTGTTCGCCCCGGGCATTGCACAACGCAGGTGCACTTACCTACATGCAGGAAATACATGTATATACAGAAAATAAAAATAATAAATACAATTAAAAAATAAAAGAAAGAAAGAAAGGAAGGAAGGAAGGAAGGAAGGAAGGAAGGAAGGAAGGAAGGAAGGAAGGAAGGAAGGACGGACCAGGAAGAGCATATCTGACAGGCGAGGCTAGTGCTTACAGCCACCCCAAGGCGGCCCAGCTAAACAGCGTTTTCTAGCTCGGAGGAAAGCACATGGTTCTTGCACTGGCAGTACATGATTTATTAGTTTTGCTCTGCTGAGAAGACCATTAAGAGTAGAAGATGACAGCTTCAAGGACAGTGCAATGCCTGCTGTCTTTACCAATCCCATTGGCCCCCAACAGAGACTAATGGAGCTGACTCTGCCAGCCTCTGACATTTTCATGATGGTTTTTTACTTTAAAAGTTTTTACTTAAAATGTTTTACTTAAAATTTTTTAATAACAAACACATATGAGTTAAAAGTGAAGGTTTCCTGCCCTGTGAAGGGCATAAATTGTCAAAGGATAACATAACAGCCTTGAAAACCAGCTCCAGATAGGGAATAAGAGGACACGGGACTTCAAAATGAGTGCCAGGGGAACATTCAAGACAACTATGAATCTCACCAAGAAAGGGAGAACTTTGGAAGGGAATGTCAGTTTGAGCTGTTTGAAATAGTGCCTTTGATTTTCCTAATAAAATTGCCAATGAGAAAGCTTACTAACCAATTACCAGCTTCAAAGCATTAGCTGCCCCAGTATCTATGGGACAAACACAGTCCCCATGTTCCTGTATTTTGTGCTGGCCCTACCTTCCTACTCCTTCTTCACAGCTTTTCTGCTCCTTAAGCTGCCAGGGATGCGGGACTAAGAGTTTTCTAAAGCAGCAGTTGCCTTGAGCTTTAGCAGAAAGCCTGCCAGAGGAAAACATCCATGGTGTGGATGACTGCCCTTCTCACCTTTCAACCTAATATCACAGTGAGCAAATCTGTCCAAAATAGTGATACCAATACTCTGGATTACAACTCAGGTAGGTGTGGAAATCAGTGAAAGTCTCATTCACCCTAAGTAAAACTCCCTTTATTAGAATTTCAGATGTTGTTTATAAAATCTGTTTCCTGTCTCATAAGTGGAATGTCAATTGTCTGTTGTATAAGACGAAGGACTTGATTGATGGAACTCAGTTATTTCTTTCTCACTTTGGGATTTTTTTCTAGAAATTATATTTTTGCCTTAACACTGTCAGTTCATCAGTTCATTACATTCATTTACACACATTTGAGTCAGATGAATACAGGCTCAGTGAACCCTGATACACATGTAACCAACCATCGATGCTGTAGCACAAAACTCCCTCCTGCATTCCATCTCTCTTTCATTTTGACTAATTTTAACATGACTAGTAAACTAGTGTGAGAAGCAGTTTATAGTTATGAAACATAATTGTATCCATCACTTATTACCTGGGTGATGGAAAAAGATTTTTAAATTCTCAGAACCTATTGTATCTTTCGTAAAATGGAATAAACCATATTTACTTTGTCAAGTGTTATCTCTAATAATGGGGATCCTGTTTTGTTCTGTTACACCAGCTGTATAAAAAAATTTTGTAAGCTATAAATGTTATACAATTGTGAGATGTTATTATAAATAGCCCTAATAATTTTAAATTTGACTCATGCTCTCCGCCACAAGTTGGCATAGCTGGGAAATTTGCTTGGCTGCCAAGCCTGGGAGGGAAGGCTTGATAAGGGAATTGCCAGTTCTCAACTGATCCCTGGGGCCTGTTTGGTTGTGTCTACCCAGAGCTTGACCTTTCCCTGACATTCTCCCCTGGGAGCCTTTCTCTAGTTTTATGAGAAGCTCCCAGCAAACAGATTGAGCAAAGTCGGAAGCCTAACTTCCTTAGTAACCACTGCATTACTTCAGAAGTCTTATTGCAAACTGTCTGTAAGAAATGTTGAAAACTCAAGCCCTTTTGTGTAAGTGGGAAACGACCGTAGATCTATTTCAGGAGGCAGCCTTGCACTTGGACAAGGAGTGATTCAGTAAAACTTAAGAAGTTAACAGTTATAAAACAGACATTTGTTAGAATTCCCACTTCCCCAAGTTTGCAAATGACGATATAATATGGTTTCCATGTCTCCTCCTTAGCAACCTGAGGACAATTTAAATTAAAAGAGCAGTCTAGATTGATGGCAATTGCCTGTATTCTGAGCTGTGTAGGAAGCTAAGGGAACATGTTCACAAGTTCAAAGCCTACCTAGGCTACAGAGTGAGTTCAAGTGCAATCTCTTAGGGAGATCCCATCTCAAAAGAAAAGTGTTAGGGGTGTAGCTCAGTGGTAGAATGGTTCACTAACATGAACAAGGCCCTAGGTCCAACCCAGAGTACCACAATAGTAGGTAGGTGAGTAGATAGACAGGCAAACAGATAGCTACATAGCTACATAACTACATAGATGATAGATAGATAGATAGATAGATAGATAGATAGATAGATAGATAGATAGATAGATGATAGATAGATAGATAGATGACAGATGATAGATAGATGATAGATAGATGATAGATAGAAAGATGATAGATAGATAGATAGATGATAGACGATAGACAAGAAGGGAATTTATGAAATGAACAAATACCACACTGAGATTGGTATGCGTCATAGGCAGTTGGACTGATTTTTAGTTTAGAGTCACATTCAGATGAAGGAAAAGTGACCATAAAGCATGCCCCATGCACAAGTTGGGTTTCCAGTAGCAAGAGAAAATTTGGGAGGGGTGGCCATTGCATTACAGTTAGGCAGGCCTTCTCTGGAAGCAGTTTTGGTAAAATACTTAAGCTCCTAGGGCTAGGATTATTAGCTCAGAGTATATGTTTGCCTAGCAGCAGGGAGCCTTGGGTTCCATCACACTGAATTAAGAATCAAAAGAATCTCAGCCGAAAAAAAAAAAACAAAAAAACCTGAATCACCTCAGACCTAGCAGTTGCCATGATTTCTGTTATTGTTTAAATACATTTTCACTTTTGTAACTAATTTTGTATTATTCTTCTTAAATAGGCCCTGAGCATTACATAAGACTCAAGCTCTATATGATCAGGATCACCTGCACTCCAGCTCCCCTGCTTTGCTGTGCTTTGTTTTATGTTTAAAATGTTTTCTGAACACTTGATAATTGTACTGGACCCTGGAGATAGCAAATGGGGCAGACGTGACTCCTTCCGAGTTGGAAACCCAATTCTTCCTGCAAAGACTCATTCGAAACAAGCAATCCCAAGGAGCTGTTTCCATGGACTCATGTTTGTCAAAGCTGAGAAACCTAACCTGAGCTAAGGCCTCAGCACATGTGGGACTGAGCACAGCTCAAGAGTAAAGGCCTTCTGGGCAGAGGGAGGGGCAAAAGCAATGGGCAAAAGGAGGAGCAAGTGTAGAGAGTTTAGCTCAGAACAGCAGAAGTTCATTCAGCCTAGTATAGCTCAATCGTGAGACTTTGGCCGGTGACACAAGTTGAGGTGGGAAGCAGAGCAGCGCGCTGTGTGAAGAACAGTGCAGTCATTCAGGAGCTTAGGTGGAAATGCTCAGGTGAGTTCCGTGTTCTTTATTCTGGCTGTATGGTGGAAGACGAGAAGTCCATTGCTGCCTCCAGCCAAGAAAATGAGAACAGCAGCTTAGAGCCCGGTTGAGACAAAGGGGAACAGCCAGCAATAAACCAGGAATCAAGGGCCATTAGAACAGAGGCACCTAGACCTTATGCCTACACGTGTTGATGTTGTAAGAGAAGGTGCCAATGGAAACACCCAGGCCCAGCAAGTGGTGGCTGAGAATGTGGGAGCCAAGGGCAGAGGCGAGGAAGCTGCAAAGAGACAACAAGATGCTGATCTGGGGCCCTTGGAGACACCCAGAGATTTTCTGGGTGCATGAAACATTCTTCAGCTGGGAGGTAGGAATTTTAGCTGAGTAAAATGACAGGTCAGTGTATATCTTGAGCTTTGGGGTCCTTTACAGTTCCTGAAACTACAGTATGTTAAATCTTAGAATGGCAAGGGCCTAACAGAGCCTAAAGCAGAGGGCCCATAGAAATGGGTTTTGCAAGGTTGGGGTCAGTGACTGAGCACACTTACTGCTCTTGCAGAGGACACAGGTTCTAGCACCCACACAGTCTGTAACTCCAGCTCTAGGGGATCCAATACCTTCTTCTGGCCTCCACAGGCTCCTGCATGCACATGGTACATGTAAACTCAATAGGCAAACACATACACATAAATAAAATGAATATTTTTTTTTCAAAAAGGAAATGTCTTGAATATTAAATAAATATGTCATATAACAAAGATTAAACATAATTTAAAATAAATTCAAATAATTAATTCCTTTAACCGTCTTGCCTATACCAACATTTTGAAACATGAACAATTCCTGAAGCTTCCAAATTCTTCCTGAAATCTAAGCTTCGTTAAGGTGAAAGAAACAAAAAAATAATTTGTACAGCCTCTTAACACCTCTAAGTATTAATCACTAATAGTACAATAGTCATCAGCAGAACAATTATCTTTAAGAAGTGAGATGTTTCCTCTATGTAGTGTTAGATTTGAGGTAACTCCATGTACATGCATAGTTTGGAGATCACTGTTACTACCTAATAGTACTTACTTTTTCCTCTTATGTGGAATCTAGATGGGTGTGGTGTTGCGTGCCTTTAGTCCCAGCACTCAGGAAGCAAAGGCAGGCAGATTTCTGTGAGATGGAGGCCAGCCTGGTCTACATAGCAAGTTCCAGCTGATGTTTCAGGGAGACCCTGTCTCCAAAAAAAAAAAAAAAAAGCAAAAAACAAAGACAACAAAGAAGTAGAATGGGTAGGCATGACCAGAGCACAATATACCTATATCAAAGTGTCATAATGAAACCCACCATGTCTACAATTGATATATTTAAATATAATGCAAAAATAAACAGACGAAATGCTTGCCTGTTGACAAGACTGGTCTCTGGAGGCACTACCCCCTTTTGCATCCCTTCTCCTGGAGTCCCCATGGGTCTCATGACACTTGCCTGAATGATGGCCTGATAGGCAACACAGCAAATGACAGCTATGGCTGATGGCCTTGGAATACGGTTAGAGATAAGCACTCAGCATGGCCTGGAGAGGCTCTTCACATTGATTATTCAACACCTATGGTGGCTGTTAGAGTATGGTAGTGGGTTACCTACCTAAGCAATTTCTTTGAATCATGGAAGCTTCTGCCTAGTCTCCACCTACTGCCCCACCTTCTCTTAAACAATGGCCAGTTTTGTTTTCAAAGTCCAGGGCACTTGCTCAGAGACCTCTCTCTCTGCCTGGAACTTCTTGCCCCCCTCCCCCATGCTCTGGCTCCTTGCCTGGTGCCTGGCTGGGCAGCTGTATGCTGCTGTTGCCAACTGTCTGCTCCCTCCCTTGAGTCTCAACTCCTTGAGGGCAAAAACTGGATTGATTTTTGTTTTCCTGTCTGCAGTCCTGACTTCCAGCTCCGCCCTGTCTCAAAGCAAATAAGTGGGTGAATGTGTGAACAAACAGTTATATATTCAGGAGATAAAACAATTTTAAAATATTTTTTTAAAGGTTGAAAGAGAAAACTAAATTTTTTCCTAATAAAGGACTCAGCAGTATACTAAGGCATTGTGTATCTTTGAGTGTATCTGTGAATCAAGAACAAAAATTTTCACCAAGATAGTGACTTTTAAAAATAAAGCATACTAATCTTCAAAAACCTTTCACTATCTTGTACTATCATTGTTTCGAAAAACAATGAACAAAGCCACAATATGACCAAGTGAACATCCCAAAATATAAAATACTGGTGCTTAGGACGTATATGCAACTGGTTTTTATTTTTCTTGATGTAAGAGAAAGCTCCAAGGAAATTTAAATTATTCATCGTACTTCAGTGAAAGCCAGGGGTGGCTGGCAGTGTTTGGTCACACAGCAGAATTTTAACAAATGGATTTAAAGTTTGTAGAAAATACTTATGAGTAGCTCTTACGAACTAGGGTGCTATGTGAGCTCTGACTGTTATACTCAGAGTAGCTTGCAACAAACATACTAGGATATTTAAACATCATTGTTCATAAGATGCAGGTGTTCTTGAGAGGCAAGATTTTGTTCAATGAAGCAAAACATTTTAATGTCTCCTCTCCTGGAGTCACTTTCAGAATGTCATAAGACACCCACGATTTGGCAGAAGAAACTCACACAAGACTATATTTATTCTGGATCATTCCACTGAGACAACTAAATATATACGGAGTGGTTTCCTAATCATTTTCAACGCAACTGAAAGAAGAATTTCCTACAAATTTGACACATCCAACAGTAGACTTAACTTTGAGAAAGGATTGGGTGTATTGATGAAGTTCAAGCAAACACGACACAGAAATGACCAAAAAAAAAAAAAATGATGTATTCAAAAGGTCTTTGAAATCTATTATTCTGAGATATTCGGACAACTGATTTACTCAATGTGTGTTATACAGCATGCATTTTGCCCTTCTCCAGATCTGTGTCCAAAGGCCACTTTATTACAGAAATCTAAATAATATTGGCCCCCTAAACCTTCTCCCTTCCCCCCTACCTGTCTGCTTTTCTCTATAGACCTTCAGTCTTGTATTTCTGTGTTTATATACTTACGTTGATTGCCCAAAGGAAAGGACTAGGTTGTTTTGTTCACTGCTTGAACCCAAGTGATTGGCAAATGGTATGTTTAGTACATTTCAAGATAAAAATGAGTCACATACATTAAAAATGTACAAACAAGGGGATGGAGAGATTGCTCAGTGGTTAAGAGCACTGACTGCTCTTGCAGAGGACCCAGTTTCGATTCTCAGCACTCGCATGGGGACTATGAACAATCCTTAACTCCAGTTCCAGGGTAATCTGAAGCCCTCTCCTGTCCTCCGCAGTATTGCATGACACAGGTGCACTCACATACATGCAGGCAATACACTCATACACAAAAAATAAAAATAATAAATGCAGTATTTTTTATTAAAATGTATAAACAAGAGAGTAAAACAGGGATTCCCTGTTTTTTACATAATTATGTGCCCCCAAATTTGCAGTGATCAACATATCTTATGTATCTAATACATAATTAATGACAGCGAATTTGTGTTCTGATTTATACACTTTCTTCTTTTAAAAACTTTTTTAGGGCTAGAGTGATTGCTCAGTGGTTAAGAGCACTGGCTGCTCTTGCAGAGGACCCAGGTTCAATTCCCAGTACCCACATGGTGGTTAATAACTGTCCATAACTCCAGTTCCAAGAGATCTATGCCTTCTTCTGGCCTCTGAGCACTGCACACACATGGTACACTTACATACATGCAGGTAAAACACTCATTCAACGTAAAATAAAAATAAGTAAATTTTAAGTTTTTAGCATAGTTGTGATTACTTTTTTATATAAATTGCCATTATAAACCATGAATAACTCATTCACCAGATTTAGATATCATGATTTGATATCACTGCCAAAGTGCAAACTCATCTTCTAATTTTAAAAAAAGTGCCACATATTCCACAAAACTATATACTATAGTCTCAAAAAAATCCAGTGATGTTAATTACCTTGACTTGATCATCACTCAGTGTGTTCATCAATCGAAACATCACATTGAACCTCAGAAATATAAGCAAATAATCTGTATTTTCAAAGTATGAAAATAATTTTTAAAGATGAATTCATCTTCTCTAGTTTATCATCTCTCTCAATAGCATTACTGGAGTGTCATGTTGCTTCTGAAGGCAGAATAATGTGAGTTAAGATCAAAGTATTTAGTCAAAACATTCTCTCAAAAGAATAAAGTTAGAGAACTTACACTTCCTAACTTCAAATGCACTGCAAAGCAAGATTAACTGAGACTGTGAAGTATTGGCATATAGAGAGACACACGTGAGCAGACAGCAAATGACTGTCCAGAAGTCCATCTTCACATTGATGGTCAATTACGTCTCCACAGAGGTGCAAACAATTCAATAGAGAAGAGAGCCTTACTGATAAATTGCATTAAGATGATTGGATATCTGTACGTAGAAAGAACTTATATCCTTACTTTATGCATACACCAAATTTGGCTAAAATGGGCAATAAATCTGAACATAAAAAATGAAATCTATAAAACTTTAGAACAAAACACAGGAGTAAATCATTGTGCCCGTGGTTAAAAATTGCTTAACTATAACACCAAACACAACCAACAGAAGAAATGTTAATAAATTGAACCTTATCAAAATTTAAAAAATATTTACTCTTCTAAAAACACTGAGATAAAGCAAAGAATTAGAGAAATACAAATCATGTGTCTCACTAACGAAATTATTTCTGGACTATATGAACAACTCACAACTTAAGAAAAACACAGCTTAGAAATAAGCACAAAACTTGAAAATTTAAGATAGCCAATAAACAGATAAAATGATGTTCAAAATCATTAGTAATTAGGAAAATGAAAACCACCATTTCCCACTCACTAAAATGGCTATCAGCGGGAAGACAACCAGTAATATGATATAAAGAAATTGGAACTCTTATCTACAATTGGTGGAACTGTACGGGTGAGTCATTTTGGAAAATAGTTTTTCAAATTCTTTAAAACCAAGTTTTTTCTACAACTCAGAAATTCTACTCCTACATATCTATCCCAGAGAAATAGAAAACATTTAACACATTAAAAGATTTTCAGGTAAGTGTACATAGCAGCATTATTCATGGCCCAAGCCTAGAAATAACCCAAATATTCACCAACAGCTGAGTGTAATATTGTATATCGTACATGTATTGAAAAATGTACATTTTATGCACATATATTTTACTAGAGTTTTATACATCTGTATGATAAAATTTGCATGAAATTCTGTAAACTATATAAATACAGCATAGTCATAAGAATGTACATGTATAATCACAAACTAATGTCTCTAATTTTCAACCCAGATACAATTCTGGATTGAAATTCTAGATTCTCTAATTCTTAGCTCTGTGAGGGCTAAGTATAGGCTCGTAGAGTCTATACTTGTAAGATAAGGGCAATATTAATGTACCTCATAGGATTATGGGATTAAATGGTATGAAATAAACAAAGTACTTAGCATTGGGCTGGAACAGTGTCTGTCCTCAATAAATCAGAAACATTATTATTTGTCTTTTTGATGGCTTATTAAAAATATAGTTTTTATTCACATGGGGAGGAGAAGAAAGTTATTTGAAGTGGAAAAAGCTACTTCTGCCCTTCCAGCTGTTAGGCTTCAGATTTTTCACTTAATCTCTGAGTCTAGATTGTCAAAGACTATAAAAGAGAGCCCCAGCTGTTTGTCTCAGAATTCCTAGGACTAGGAAAACTGTGTGGAAGTGCTTTCTAAACTGCAAAGTACAATAAATTATAAAATCCTGTGTTATCATGGTATCTGTCTCCATCTTTACCGCCCACAATATGTTTTTAGAAGAACCAGAATAACCCCTCATAGGACATTGTGGAGTCATTTCTAACCCCCCAAGTACATAATGAAAGAGTTTTTTCATGGCCACAGTGGCCATGGCAAGACATTTTCAGAGTAAAGCTTATCCTCTGTTGTTTGAACACAGAGCAAGGAGATCCACGTCACCCCCTATCTGAAACACTCTGCCTGTCCTCACCAGCTATCAGGCTCAGCTAAATATGGCTCTGGCCACTGTGCTAATAATCCCTGCTGGTTCTGAGACCTCCATCCACCACCGATGTGACATTCTTTGTGTTCAAATGTCTAGCTGACGTCTGATGCTTTAAACAGCCCATGCTTTCACCCTCTCCACATTGTCAAAGCCCTGCATCACCACTCTTAAAAGGCTCCTAAGGCCACTCCTTGCACCAGCTGCTGACCAGCCTGACACTTGCCTCTCTCTGCCTGCCTCTGCTTGCCTTGAATGCCTGGTTCTTCCAGCTCCTGGGGGGTCTGAGGAAGCCAGGACCATGTCTACATTTGGCTACAGAAGAGGACTTAGTAAATATGAATCCATTGATGAGGATGAACTCCTGGCTTCCCTGTCAGCTGAGGAGCTAAAGGAGCTTGAGAGGGAGCTGGAAGACATTGAACCTGACCACAACCTTCCTGTGGGGCTAAGACAAAAGAGCCTGACAGAGAAAACCCCCACAGTGAACTTCAGCAGAGAGGCATTGATGGCCTATTGGGAAAAGGAGTCCCAAAAACTTCTGGAGAAGGAACGCCTGGGAGAGTGTGGAAAGGTAGGCTCTGAAGACTGTGTCCTGGCTGTGCCCATCACCACCCTTGACCCTCACTCCAAACACAGGCACCCTTGCTATCTCTAGCTTCTCAGTCTTCATCACTTTAACTTTCTTTAACACAGTTCTACCTGTTACTGAAACATTTCCCAGGCTGAAATACTCCCATTAATTTGTAAGTAAAAAAAAATTAATTGGGGTACGTATCTTCATTGACCAAAAATGGAAACCTCAAGGGAAAAATATTTCACAATCAGAGCCTGGATTTAAATGTTTTGTGAAATATGTCTTACTTATACTCTAAGTTGGTCATGTTGCCCAGCATGTTTCTGGTACACTTGTTTTTCCAGCTAAGTACATGTATTCCATGATACTTTGACTGTAATAATGGCAACAGTAAAAGTAGTTCTGTGTTTCCACCACCAAGAAGTTCAAGGTGGTGGGAAGTCCATGGGAATGGGAGTCAAGGGGCTTTGTTCTTAGTCCTGTTCTGCTCCGAAGTTGCCAGACTTTGGACAGTCACTTGCACAGGATTCTCTTTCCATCTGCCCATTGAGGAAGTTCAAGATTGAATTTCTTTTGTGAATCAAGGATTCCCTTGAGATTTTCACAAGTTCAAGACTTTTTCCCAAGAAAAAATGCATGTGTGTGCTGCACACTCAAAATTGCGCATAGAATTCTAGATGACGAAACCATCTGAAGACACAGGCTAGATCTGCCTGTGTGGATGGGCACCTTCCTACTTTTCCATGGCGATTCCGAGGCTACTCAATGTACTTAATGTTGGAAGACTCAGATCCCTTATGTGCTGTCCAGGGAAGAGTTATTTTGAATTTCCAATGAGTCACTACTGGAAGAAAATTCAAAAGACTAATTTCTGGGAAAGCCATTATAGTAATATAATATTTCTATAGGAAAGTAATTTTGTGGAAGAAAACCGGCTAGAAACAGAAGTTTGAAAGCACCATGTGCTCCACTACAATCACCTGAAATGGAAATGGCTGAGCAGTGGTGGCAGGCTTTTGTAGTACTAACGTGAGCCCTGTTGGACGATCTTGATGATGGCTGTGTTCAGTGCCTGTACAGCAAGCTGTATGTGAGCTTTGTCCATGTCAGTCATGGCAGGAAGGGCCACTGGTACCAGAGCAGGATCTGTAAAGGCCACTGTGGCCACCTGTATTGAGGAACTAGAGGGGGAGGTAAGAAAAGACACCTACAACCAGTCAGCATTGGAGCTGGTCAGTTCTTCCACAACATCGTTATAAGAGCTGAATTTTATTTATTGTGTTTTCTTTTTTTAATATTTTATTATTATTTTTATTTTGTATGTATGTGTGTATTGCCTGCATGTAGGTAAGTGCACCTATGTCATGCAATGCCCGCAGAGGACAGAAAAGGCTGTTGGATTTCCTGGAACTGGAGTTACAGACAGTTGTTAGCTGCCATGTGGGTGCTGGGATTCGAACCCGGGTCTTCTGCAAGAAGAGTCGGTGTTCTTAACCACTAAGCTATTTCTCCAGCCCCTTATTGTGTTTTCTTATTTGTTTTTTTTTTGTTTGAAGTAGGAATGAGTGTCCAAAGTCTGGTGAAATATGACATTTTATCATAATTATCAAGGAATTTTCTAGAAGAAGAAGAAAAAGAAGAAGAGGAAGAAGAAAAAGAAGAAGAAGAAGAAGAAGAAGAAGAAGAAGAAAAAGAAGAAGAAGAAGAAGGACTGTCTGTCTGAGAATGAGAACCTGGGACATACAGGCACCTATGGCAATAACCCAACAAAGGCATTTTAATGTCATAATGTCCTGACAGCAGCGGGAACCAAAGGGCAAAGCCTGTTGTCAGCTGTTGCTGAAATCTACCCCATGCTGCCAAAAGTTTTGCTGATCCTGCCAATGGTTTATCGGCCCAATTAGAGAGGCTGTCTTCTTGATGAACTTTGATTCCTTTCTCTGCTGGTTAACTTTTCTCCCACTCCACTGTACCAGCCAGCCAGCTGTCTTCTGCAGTCACAAGGAGTGCTGAGTAGAAGTCGCTGACAGAGGGTGTAAATCCATTCCTGACACAGGGAAAACCTCCAAGCTGCTGAGGGGAAGAGGAGCGGGTGCCTAAGTGAAGATAGCACAGGAGGTTCTATGAGAGGAGCTGGGGATTAGGAAGGGGCTAGGACATTGATTGTGAAGGCTTAAGACTTTCCCATGTAGTGCCTGGTAAGTGACAGCCTTCTTTCTGTCCACCGAGGCTGACACAGAGGGGTACTACATTCGAGGTCTAGGGCGTGCTATGGTCCAGGGCCCCTCACTTGAGTAGCTGCTGGGTCTAAGGCACAAGTGCCAATGAGCTTCCTCACATTATCTCATTTCATCTTATCTTTCTGTATGGGAGACCTGACAACAGGAAAGGTTCAAGAAATCATGTGAGGGTAGCAGCTTGTAGAGAAAGTTGGAATTGAAACTAGGCTCTACTGGCTTGAAGGCTGTTGTGAAAATTGTGACTTCAGGAAGTGTGAATTCTAGGCCTCCCTAAGATCTGCAGATGAGAAACTGGGGACGAAGCCCAGCAAAGCTGTGGTCTAATAATCCCACTCAGTGATTAGGACACAGGCTAACATTAGGACCATAGGAATCCCTGAACTCTAAGGTAACTTCCTTGAGAAACCAGAAAGGTTTAGTGATTTGTCTGAAGTCAACCAGCTCTTTATAGGGAGAACCAGGACAAGAACCAAAGGCCAAGCCTCCTCTTACTTGTGGACGTGACGATGATTGGGAGGTGATCAGGAGAAAGGGCTGGTCATCTCTATTGTGTTACTTAAATTTATTTCCTATACACACCAGCATTCAAATTCTGCCTGTTCAGTCCCTCAACACCTCTTCCCCAGTTTCCATTTACTATGCCCACCTTCTCACTTACATTCCCTGAAGGATCAGGGCCAACTCCAAAACAGTGAATGTAAGACATCATTGCCCAATATCCACTGGTGCAGGAGTGATACATACAGAAGTGAAAACTGTCTTGTGGACTGTCCTGCCTTCCTCTTTGCAGAATCTCTTTCTCCCTGCTGATGCTTTTGTTCCCTACCTGGGTCACCGAATATCGCAGATTGCCCAGGGCTAGCTAAAAATCCTGTATCCTAGGAAACCCCTCAGGTTCAGGCAAACTGCCAAGACAGTTGGTGATCCAATCTTATTATTTTCTTCTAGATACAGTCCTGACTTTGAGAAACTGATAACCAATGTCAACTTAGATCCATTCTGTAAATAAATATTGAGTCTCTATGACACATGAAGCAGTGGGCTAGGTGAGCAAAACAGATGTAGGTCTTCAGCCATTGTAATGGTCTGTTGGGAAAAATGACAAATAAGTAGTTAGCGTGGTGAGTAGTTTATTGGAAGAGGTGCAGTGTTATAAAAAAGCATTTTGGAAATCATTTCAGGAAGTGTAAAAAAAAGAGAGATGGCTCAGCAGTTAAGAGCACTGGCTGCTCTTGCAGAGGACCCGGGTTTGGGTCCCAGCACCCACATGGTGGCCAAAAACCATCTGTAACTGCAGTTCCAGGGGATTCAACGCCCTCTTCTGACACTGCGTGGCACAGGTGCACGCATGTGAACACTATACTCATACACATGAAATTAAAATAATTCTAAAAAAGGTTTTCAAGAAAAGTCATCATCATATATTACATGACACCTCAAGTTGCTAGATAGTGTTTTCAGGCATTATTTTCTGATGTATTTTGAGAGGGAAAAGATTTTGCAGATTAGAGCCTAAAGGTCTTTAAAATATAAAGGATATAAGATTTAATGGGTTCATGAAAGACAGCATACTTTGGATTCTGAGACAGGCTGCTAATACTAAAAGAGTTGAAAGCACACAGGTAATCCACACATGCATAGACAGTAGTTAGGGAGTGCAACTACAAAAATGTATACAAAGGGATTTAGGGTAGGGATGTCAAAACTCTGTCTACAGTTGTTCTTTTCAGTTAATCCATTTATTTCCCTGCAGGACATTTTTTTTTGTCATTGAGTTGTGCCTTGTAGCCCTTTGCCAGTCTTTTGACAGACAAACAGATCAACACAGTACACACACGAACACACATACGCATGAGTCTCTCCCCCTCTTGCTCCTAAAAGTAAATTAAAACTGGACAGGTTATCCCAGGAGAGGGTGACCCTGTCTCAGGCCATCACTTGATGCCTGCCACTCCAAACTAGTGGATAACCGGAGGCTATTTTGTGACAGCAACTGGGCAGACAAACCTGGAGACCAACACAATGTTTTCCAAAGCTCCATCCACATACCTCAGTCAGCAGCACTCCTTGTGAAAAAAAAAAAAAAAAAAAAGTTTGCAACGCCAAGCAAAGAATTACGGCTATGGGGACAAGGAAAGGCTCAAGGCCTTCAAAAAAGATAAAGGACTTCAGAGAGAATAAGGGAAAATCAAATGCTCTCACAAGGTTTTAGACTTTTCCTAAGAAAAGGTAACATGAGAAAGAAAGCAGTCATTTGGGCGTCTATACAGTGAGACTAAAGACAAAAAAGACAATGGTAGCATGGAATTCTCCTTATCTGAAAGCCCTTCATATCTGAAGCATGGTAAGCAAGGCTTTACTGTTCCCTGCTGATCCACATAGATGACTGGAATCTAGTGAGGTTAGGAGTGATTATCTTTTCCTCTCATCTTCTTCAGGCTGTCTGTCACATATAACCTGGGGTTCAACAGAGGTTTCAAGTTATCAGCCAAAAAGTGAAATGCGTGGTTCAGGTTGGGAGCTGTTGTTTTGATCAGAAGCACTGAGATAGTATGGACTTCTCCAGTTCTTGTACACCAGAACTCTCCCACAAAAGCAAAAAGTACTGGAGCAGTAAAAATGACACCTTGCTTCTCCCAACATGAAAGCAAACAGGAAAGAGGGAACTGGGCTCGGTCGACTGAAAATGTGGAGAATAAACACTCTGTTGCTGAGCTATAGTCCTAACCTCTCATCTTTTTGTTTTGAGACAGTCTCACTAAATTGCCCAGACTAACCTTGAACTCACTTTGTACCTCAGACAAGCTTTGAACTTGCAACTCTCCCAATCCAACCTTCCAATTAGCCAAGATAGCAGGTGTGCATCAACAGGCCTGGTGAATTTTTGAACATTAAAATAAAATAAAAGGGAAATCATGGGGCTAGAGAGATGGATCAGCAGTTAAGAGTACTGACTGTTCTTGCAGAAAACCTGTATTCAAATCCCAGCACCCACATGGCAGCTGGCAACTGTCAGTAACTCTGGTTCCAGGGGATCCAATGCCCTCATCTGTCCTCCATGGGCACTGTATGACATGAGTGCACTTGCATACATGCAGGCATAACACTCAAACACACATAAAATAAAAACAAATTTTAAAAAAGGAATTTATTACCATGTTGTATATCTTTCCTGCCATTGTTCAGAATGAAAAAGAAAAACAAATGTAGGAGAGTTGATTCCAGGGGTGAGGTTTGGATTTCCATAACTTGAAAAAAAATGAGTCAAGAAGTCAACACACTGAAAATCATTTTATTGTATTTTATGATGGTGTATGTGTGGAAGACAAGATAACTGTGGAATCAATTCTCTTTTCACCTTTACATGGTGAAAAGATTCAAAAGACTGAACTCGGTTCCATCTGGCTTACACTACGAATACCTTTATCTGTTGAGCCATCTTACCAGTTCAATGTTCAAACTGACAAAATGATCATATATTTTTATTCAATAAGCTGAATGCTGGCTAATCAGTAGAAGACAAATGTTTACAGACAAAGCTGGCAACAGCCATAGAACCAAAATGTTGGTCTTGGCCACTTGAACTAAGGAGCAGGGGACTACAGGCCTTTTCAGCACCGACCTTTATGTCCCTCACCTTGCATTACTTTTGTAAATTGATAAAATGTGCTTCCCGTAAAAACCTTAACGATGTCACTACACTCCTTAGGTTGTAGAAGACAAAGAAGACAGTGAAGAAGAACTGATCTTCACTGAGAGCAACAGTGAGGTTTCTGAGGAGGTATGTACAGAGGAGGAGGAAGAGGAACAAGAGGAGTCTCAGGAGGAAGAAGAGGAGGAGGAGGAAGAAGGCAGTGAGGAAGAGGAAACAATAGAAACCACGCAACATATTAATGGAACAGTCAACTACAATAGTGTCAATTCTGACAACTCGAAACCTAAGACATTTAAAAGTCAAATAGAAAATATAAATTTAACTAATGGCAACAGTGGAGGAACACAAAGGAACACAGAGTCCCCAGCTGCCATTCACCCGTGTGGAAATCCCACAGTTATTGAGGATGCTTTGGAAAAGATTAAAAACAATGACCCTGACACAACAGAAGTCAATCTGAACAACATTGAGAACATCACCACGCAGACCCTGTCCCGCTTTGCTGAAGCCCTCAAGGCCAACACAGTAGTGAAGACGTTCAGTTTGGCCAACACACACGCTGACGACAGTGCGGCCATTGCAATTGCAGAAATGCTCAAGGTCAACCAGCATATCACCAATGTAAATGTGGAGTCCAACTTCATCACAGGAAAGGGGATCCTGGCCATCATGAGGGCCCTGCAGCACAACATGGTGCTCACAGAGCTGCGCTTCCACAACCAGAGGCATATCATGGGCAGCCAGGTAGAGATGGAGATTGTGAAGTTGCTCAAGGAGAACACCACACTGCTGAGGCTCGGCTACCATTTTGAGCTCCCAGGACCACGGATGAGTATGACAAGCATTTTAACAAGAAATATGGATAAACAGAGGCAAAAGAGGATGCAGGAGCAGAAACAGCAAGAGGGATATGATGGAGGAGCCAATCTTAGGACCAAAGTCTGGCAAAGAGGGACTCCTGGGTCTTCTCCTTATGCATCACCCAAGCAGTCTCCCTGGTCATCCCCCAAAGTCCCCAAGAAAGCCCACACTGCAAGGTGCAGACCGCCATCTCCCGTGACCCCTCCTCCCCCT